>NC_041391.1:329564135-329700894 GCF_002162155.2 Triticum dicoccoides | reverse complement strand
TCTTTGCCGTCCGCTAGCGGATGGCAAAGAGGGGGCCCTTTAGGTTTTTTTTTGCAGCTCGTCAGTGGGGCCCCTCCCTCTTTGCCGTCCGCTAGCCGACGGCAAAGAATCTTTGTTGTCCGCTAGCAGACGGCAAAGAACTGGCTGATGGCAAACTTGGTCTTTGCCATCAGCCAGTTCTTTGCCGTCCGCTTTTTGGAAGCTGATGGCAAAGAGCTTCTTTGCCGTCCGCTAGCGGACGGCAAAGAACTGGCAGATGGCAAAGTAGCTGATTCGAGTAGTGAATTCAGAGTGACTGATGTGATGCTCAACCAAATCTTATGTCTTTGAGCGAAGACAATGAGAGCAATCTTATCCAGAGCTGGATGAGTCAGCTTTCCTTGTAGCCCAAGTCAAGCTGTTGCGTGTGTTCGAAATTCCACCGTTGGACACGTGTCGGTTCGTTAGTGACCCAGGGTCATTTCGGACATATCAAGTAGGGATGCCACTTGGCTATAAATAGCCCACCCCCTACACCATAAATTGGTGGCTTCTTAGAGTTTGTGCATGACTTTTGTTGTTTGAGAGCAATCCACCTCCGAAACATTTGAGAGAGAGATCCTTGCGGGGACAAAGCCCAAAACACCCAAAGCCAAAGAGTGTTAGGCATCACTAAAGTCTTTCTATCCACGTGATCTGAAGACATGTTACACTTGAGGACTGTGAATCCTCTAGCCGATTAGGTGTCGTATTCTGAGCATCCAAGAGTCATTGTGGATAGCCGGTGAACAAAGTCTATGAAGGTTCGGAAGTCTACCTTGAAAACTTACCAGAGTGATTGGGCGAGGACAGGGCGTCCTTAGCTCAATTGGAATAAGGTGAAGACGTGGTCTTCTGAGTTTAATCTCAGCCTCCCTAAACAGATGTACAGTTGTCACAACAACTGGAACTGGTCTACCAAGTCCTTGTCTTCACCAAGCAACTAGTTCTATCCCTTACTCTCCATGCTTTTCAGTTTGTCTTCATGAAGTCATTGCTTGCGTGCTCAATTCATTTGACTTCACTATGTGAAGATGTATATCTGTTTGGCTTCATACTGTCTTCCTTTCTGATCCTATCTACCTGACTGCAGTTACTCTTCGTGCTTCCACTGTATTGTTTGCTTGACTAATGCTAGTCTAGTGTATTTTACATTCCGCTGCATATCATATAGGTCCAGTTTACGTGTTTGTCTTCAAAGCCATCGTGTTTTTAAGACTTCCATAAAAATTGCCTATTCACAACCTCTAGTCGATAACTAGCACTTTCACCCCATTTTATTATCCTTAATAGCAATGATACACACGTGTCTTTTCCCCTTCTGTCACTACCCATCACAAAGCACCTCTTCCCATTGCAAGATAAATAGATCAAGTGGCCAAACAAAACCCAAATATTGGAGAAGAAATACGAGGCTATAATCAATCATGCATATAAGAGATATAAGAAGAGTCAAATTACTTTCATGGATAAAAACATAGATTTGATCATAAACTCAAAGTTCACCGAATCTCAACAAACAAACCGCAAAAAGACTTACATCATATGGATCTCCAAGGGACCATTGTATTGAGAATCAAGAGAGAGAGAGAGAGAGAGCGAGAGAGAGAGAGAGAGAGGAGAGACAGAGAGAGAGAGAGAGAGACAGGAAGCCATCTAGCTACTAATTACAGACCTGTAGGTCTACAAAGAACTACTCACGCATCATCGGAGAGGCATCAATGGACATGATGAAGCCATCCATCATGGTGTCTAGATTGGATCTGGTGTTTCTGGAACTTGCGGCAGCTGGAATTGATTTTCGTCGACTCCCCTAGGGTTTCTGGAATATTGGGGTATTTATAGAGCAAAGAGGTGGTGCGGGAGGCCACCGAGGTGGGCATAACCCACCTGGGCGAGCCTGGGCCCCCAGGCGCGCGTTTGTGGGCTGTGTCCCCCTCGGGGCACCCCTCTGGTACTTCTTTGGCCAAACTTGTGTCTTCTAGTCCATAAAAAATCCACAAAAAGTTTTGCTGCGTTTGGACTCAGTTTGGTATTGATTTCCTGCGATGTAAAAATCAAGCAGAAAACAACAACTGGCACAGGGCACTATGCCAATAGGTTAGTACCAAAAAATGATATAAAATGATTATAAAATTATTGTAAAACATCCAAGAATGATAATATAACAGCATGGAACAATAAAAAATTATAGATATGTTGGAGACGTATCAGCATCCCCAAGCTTAATTCCTGCTCGTCCTCGAGTAGGTAAATGATAAAAACAGAATTTTTGATATGGAATGTTGCCTAACATGTTCATCACATATTCTTTTCTTTGTAGCATGGACATATGGACTTTTATATGGTTCAGAGCCATAGTCTAGTTTTGACATGAAGACTTTAATACTCAAGCATATCAACAAGCAACCACGTCTTTCAAAATATTAACGCTAAAGCAAGTTATCCCTAGCCCATTATGCTCAATCATTGATCCATTCATGAAACACACTCGAATACTTGCTATACCCAATGTTCTAGTACGATCATAGTGCCCCTTAGTTGGTGCTTTATAAGAGAAGATGGAGAATCAAGTTAAAAATAAAAATTGCATAAAGTAAAAGAAAGGCTCTTCACGGAGGGAAGTAGGGATTTGTAAAGGAGCCAGAGCTCCAAGCGAAAGTTGAGGGATAAAAACATTTTGGGAGGCATACTTTTCGCACCAACGAAAACGACTTAGAGTTCCCAACACTTTCCATGCTAGATATATCATAGGCGGTTCCCAAACAGAAAATAAAGTTTATTCCTTTTCACACCATACTTTCACTTTCCGTGGCTAACCGTATCCATGGGTGCCCTCCATACCAACACTTTCCAAGGAATTTATTATTTGACAACATAAAGTAAATTCATTTTTCATTTCAGGACTGGGCATCCCTAATACCTTTGCCGTACTCTCATGCAATAACAAGTGAAGAAACACTCATCGTGAGAATAACACATCTAGCATGGAAAACATCAGCCATCCCTCACCGCCTTGCAAGCGGTACGAGCACACAAAAGAGAAATTTATTTTGAAAATTAGAGATGGAACATGCAAATTTGCTTAGAACGGCATGTAAATACAGCATATAGGTAGATATAGTGGACTCATATGGCAAAACTGGTTTAAAGGGTTTTGGATAAACAAGTAGTGATCATACTTAGTGCAAATGAAGGCTAGCAAAAAGATTGAGAAGCGCCCAACCAAGAAACAAAAAATCTCGTAAGTGAGCATTAATCTTAACTAACTCCGTATAATGCACTACGAGTAGGATATAATTTTCATTGCATAATTATTGACTTTTGTGCTTGCATAGGGAATCACAAACCTTAACACCAATATTCTTACTAAAGCATAATTACTGATCAACATGACTCACATATCATATCGTCATATCTCAAAACCATTACTAAGAACCAATTTTATTTTGTCCAATGATCTTCATGAAAGTTTTTATTATATCCTCCTTCGATATCTATCACTTTGGGACTAGTTTCATATGTTGCTTTTAATAAGCTCAAACAAATTTAAGTGAAGAACATGAGCATAATATTTCTTTCTCTCAAAATAATTTAAGTGAAGCAAGAGAGAATTTCTTCAGAATTTTACTAACTCCCAAATAAATCTAAGTGAAGCATGAGAGCATTTCTTCAAAAATAACAAAGCACACCATGCTCAAAAGGATATAAGTGAAGCACTAGAGCAATTCCATGGCTCTTAAAATTAAGTGAAGCATAGGAGAAAGCATAGCATAATCTTTGGCTCTCTCAAAAAGGTGTGTCCAGCAAGGATTCAAGACTTAAAAAAGAAAGCAAAACAAGCAAAGACTCATATCATACAAGACGCTCCAAGCAAAACTCATAATATGTGATGAATAAAAATATAGCTCCGAGTAAAATACCGATGGTTGTTAGAAGAAAGAGAGGATGCCACTCGGGGGCATCCCCAAACTTAGTTGCTTGATACTTCTTGATTATTATCTTGGGGTGCCTCGGCATCCCCAATATTAGCATTTTGCTAATCCTTATTCCTTCATCCATCGTAATATCACCCAAAACTTGAAAACTTCAATCACACAAAAGTCAACAAAACCTTCGTGAGATCCATTAGTGTAAGAAAGCAAACCACTACTATAAGTACTGTTGCAACCCCATTCATATTTTATTTTTTCATTATATCTACTGTATTCCAACTTTTCTATGGCAAAAACTCTTCAAAGAAAACCATAGAATCATCAAAACAAGCACACAACGCAAAGAAAACGGAATCTGTCAAAAACAAACAGTCTATAGAAATCTGACTACTTCGAATACTTCTGTAACTCCAAAAATTCTAAAAAATTAGGACAACGTGAGAAATTTGTTTATTAAACTTCTGAAAAAAGAATCAACCCAAAATCGCTCTTCCGTTAAAAATGGGAAATATTTTTGTGAGCGAAAAAGTTTCTGTTTTTCAGCAAGATCAAATCGACTGTCACCCAAATCATTCCAAAGGCTTTCCTTGGCACAAACACTAATTTAAACCACAAAAACACATCTAATAATAGGCATAATCTGGTATTTTATTGAAAACAGCAAAAAAAACATAAAGAAAAAAATACAAGTTGCGTTGCCTCCCAACGAGCGTTATCGTTTTATGCCCCTGGCTAGGCATAATGCGAAGGATCTAAGTTTTGTCATCCTTAGTTCTAGATCTGTATGATGCCCTCATGATTGGTTCATATGGTGGCCTAATTCTTGTTCTAAGGAATTGTCACATACCATTCCTTAGTGGAAATTTAAATTGAAAATTTCCTTCTTTCATATCAACCACGGCACCAATAGTACATAAAAACGGTCCACCAAGTATAATTGGACAAGCCAGATTGCAATCTATATCAAGAACAATGAAACCTATGGGCACCTAATTCCTATTTGCAAGAATAAGAGCATCATTAATTCTTCCCATAGGCTATTTAATAGTAGAATCTGCCGAGTACAAATTTAAAGAGCATTCTTCAATATCGGTAAGACCAAGCACATCACATAAAAATTTCAGAATTGTAGAAACACTAGCACCCAAGTCACATAAAGAAAAACACTCATAACTTTTAATCTTGACTTTGATGGTAGGTTCCCATTCATCATGTAATTTTCTAGGAACTAAAACTTCTAATTCCAATTTCTCCTCAAAAGCTTTCATCATGGCATCAACGATATGTTAATTAAAAGCTTTATTTTGTTCATAAGCATGGGGTGAATTTATCATGGATTGCAACAAAGAAATACAATCAACCAAAGAGCAACTATAATAATTAAAGTCTTTGTAATCCAAAATAGTGGGCACATCACTAGTTAAAGTTTTGACCTCCTCAAACCTACTTTTATCAATTTTCTCAACAAGTTTTTCACCCTTCGAATTATCAGGACGCCTTCTAGCTAAAGTTGACTCTTCTCTAGTCCCTTTTTCATCAATATTAATTTTACTAAATAAAGAATCAATAGAAGAAACACCAATCATTTTAAGATCTTCATCACTTTTATGAAAGCAATCACTAGAAATCATTTTTTCTAAAAATTATCTTTAGCTCTAAGCATAGAGGTTCTTTTCTTACTTTCATCCATAGAAATATAAAGAGCTTTAATTGATTCTTCAACTTTAGGCACAAAAAATTTCATCTTGAGAGTTTCTACATCATGAGAAATTCTATCAATACTTCTAGACATATCATCAACTTTATTCACCTTTTCTTCTAATCGTAGCATTGATAACTTTTTGAGTATTGATAAATTCTTTAATATTATTCTCAAGATCAGAGGTGTTTCTATTATTATTATAAGAAGGACTACCATCGGAATTACCATAATTATTAGATGAATTACTAGGAGAAGGCCTAGGATTAAAATTACCTCTATAAGCATTGTTATTGAAATTGCTTCGCGAGATAAAATTCACATCTATAGCATCACTGTTTTGCTCAATAATCAAAGTAGACAAAGGCACATCATTAAAATCAATAGGAGCACTTTTATTAGCAACCAACTTCATAAGAGCATCAATTTTTTCACTCAAAGAACTTATTTCTTCTACCAAATTGACTTTTTTACTAGTAGGTGCTCTTTCGGTATGCCATTATGAGTAATTTGCCATAATATTGTCTAGCAGTTTAGTAGCTTCACCCAAAGTAATTTCCACAAAAGTACCCCCCGCGGCAGAATCTAAAAGATTACGAGAAACAAAATTCAACCTTGCCTAAATTTTTTGTATGATCATCCAAAGATTTAACCCATGAGTTGGGCAATTCCTTAGCATCAATTTCATACTTTCCCAAGATTGTGCAACATGCTCATGTTCAAGTTGCTTGAAATTTCTGATCTGGGTTCCAAGGGAAATGATTTTTGCGGGCGGAAAATAATTAGTAATAAAATCATTCTTGCAATTTTTCCAAGAATCGATACTATTGGGAGGCAAAGAAGAAAACTAAATTTTTGCGCGATCACGCAAAGAAAACGGAAATAATTTCAACTTCACAACATCATTGTCCACATCTTTTTTCTTTTGCATATCGCATAATTCCACGAATGTGTTAATATGGGACATGGAATCCTCATTAGGAGTACGGGAAATTGATCTTTCATAACAAGATTCAGCAAAGCAGTATTAATATCACAAGACTCCGCACTAGTGGCGGCAGGAGCAATCAGAGTGCTAATAGAATCATTGTTGTTGGTATTTGAGAAATCACATGACTTGGTGTTCTCTTGAGTCATGGTGGCTACACAACAAGATTGCACTAAAAAAATAAATCTGACGAGAAAACGGCGAATGAAAAAGAGGTCGAATAAAACAACAAATTTTTGTGAAGTGGGGGAGAGGAAAATTAGAGGCAAATGGCAAATAATGTAAATTGCAAGGAGATGAGATTTGTGATTAGGAACCTGGTTGATGTTAATGATGTCTCCCCGGCAACGGCGCCAAAAATTCCTTTTGATGTTTGCTTGAACTACGTCGGTATTTCCCCAAAGAGGAAGGGATGATGCAGCACATCAACAATAGGTATTTCCCTCAGTGATGAGAGAACCACACAACACAACGTAAACAGCTCCTGCACACAAATAAGAAATACTCACAACCTAACGTGTTAAAGGGTTGTCAATCCCTTTCAGGTAATGGCGCCTGAAATTGGCACGGAGATGGGAGAAAGTTGTAGTAGATTGGATTAATAGATTGCAAATAAAATAAAGTGCAGCAAAGTATTTTTGTAGTTTTGTTTAATAGAATTGAAAATAAAAGCCAATAAAACAGATCGCGAATGCAAATGTATTAAAGAAGAGACATGGGGCCCGTAGGTTTCACTAGTGGCTTCTCTCGAGAAAAATAGCAAATGGTGGGAAAGCAATTACTGTTGGGCCATTGATAGAACTTCAAATAATCATGACGATATCCAGGCAATGATCATTATATATGCATCACATCCAAGATTAGTAGACCGACTCCTGCCTGCATCTACTACTATTACTCCACAGATCGACCGCCACCCACCATACATCTAGTGTATTAAGTTCATGGAAAAATGGAGTAATGCAATAAGAATGATGACATGATGTAGACAAGATCTATTTATGTAGAAATAGACCCCATCTTGTTATCCTTAATAGCAACAATACATACATGTCATTTCCCCTTCTGTCACTGGGATCAAGCATCGTAAGATCGAACCCATCACAAAGCACCTCTTCCAATTGCAAGATAAATAGATCAAGTTGGCCAAACAATACCCAAATATCGGAGAAGAAATATGACGCTATAATCAATCATGCATATAAGAGATATAAGAAGAGCCAAATAACTTTCATGGATAAAAACATAGATTTGATCATAAACTCAAAGTTCACCGGATCCCAACAAACAAACCGCAAAAAGACTTACATCATATGGATCTCCAAGAGACCATTGTATTGAGAATTATATATATATATATATATATATATAGAGAGAGAGAGAGAGAGAGAGAGAGAGAGCAAGCCATCTAGCTACTAACTACGGACCCGTAGGTCTACAAAGAACTACTCATGCATTATCAGGGAGGCACCAATCGACATGACGAACCCCTCCATCGTGGTGTCTAGATTGGATCTGGTGTTTCTGGAACTTGCGGCGGCTGGAAATTATTTTCGTCCACTCCCCTAGGGTTTCTGGAATAATAGGGTATTCATAGAGCAAAGAGGTGGCGCGGGAGGCCACCGAGGTGGGCATAACCCACCTGGGCGCGCCTGGGCCCAGGCATGCCGTGGTGGGTTGTGCCCCCCTCGGGGCACCCGTCTGGTACTTCTTCGGCCCAACTTGTGTCTTTTGGTCCAGAAAAGATCCACAAAAAGTGTCGCTGCGTTTGGACTCGTTTGGTATTGATTTCCTGCGATGTAAAAAACAAGCAGAAAACAACAACTGGTACTGGGCACTATGTCAATAGGTTAGTACCAAAAAATGATATAAAATGACTATAAAATTATTGTAAAACATCCAAGAATGATAATATAAAAGCATGGACCAATAAAAATATATAGATACGTTGGAGACGTATCAATCAACATTGCTGCGTTTTAAGCATTTTAAGCATGGAGGTACAAAATCATCAGGAAGTCAAACAGATTGCTCGGCGAAGAGAGAAGCTTTCTCTCACACCCACTCTTTATGAGATTCTTTCAGTGACACAAGTTCTTGATTCCTGTTAAGGAGTTCATTACATAAATTCTCGTAGTCAACTTTAAGTAGGTCATATCGATTGGTAAAATCATCAACAGCTGATGAAGAAGCATCTTGCTCTTTGATCAAATTTTGATTCTTCTCCATCTCTTCGACCAGCAATCCTTCAGTTTTCCTGAGATTTATCTCAAGCATTTCAAGTTCATCATGTTGGGATTTAGCAATCTTCACCAGCTTGGCATAGGATATATGTTGAGGTGAATATTTGTTCATGGTTCTTTGGTGTTTAGTAAATACCTGATCCTTTGATGATTTTTCCATCAGACAGAAAGCGATTTGTTCATCATTGCTTGAATCATCATCATCAATGCTTGATTCATAGGATTTCTTTGATGATTCAATGGCAACATATGCATTGCTTCTCCCAATCCTTTTGTAGAATTCTTCATCATCTGATTCAGTGTCAGTTGCTTCCTCTTCAGAGTCCAGAGTCAGATCGACACATGCTCTATTTAGCCATGACATCCTCTTGATATTTGATTCTATGGTAGCTCGGGCTTTCACGTTAGTGACTGGTCTAATCGAAGAAGATGGTGGAGATACAATTTCCT
Organism: Triticum dicoccoides; assembly: GCF_002162155.2. NCBI lineage: Eukaryota > Viridiplantae > Streptophyta > Magnoliopsida > Poales > Poaceae > Triticum > Triticum dicoccoides. Next base: position 329,691,561 of record NC_041391.1, on the reverse strand, counting down.
TCGAGAGCTTAGTATGACGATCCACTCGCGTAAAACCACTTTAGTGAAGATATTTCCATCTATTGCTAGGTTTTCCTTTCCAGCTAGGGCAATCAGCGATGAGATGACTATATAGTTTGCACTTGAAGCACTTCATATCTTTCGGAAGCAATCTTTTTCTTGACTATTTTATAAGCAAAGTTGTCAGAATCTCGATTCTATTATACGATTCTACGACTTTACGATCCAAACTAACCCCTATAATTCTAGGATTTTAGTTCATAGAATCTATGTTTCTACGATCCTGATAGTAAAGATTCTACGATTTGCCATCCTACCATCTAAGCTCCGATCCAATTCAAAATCGCAATTCTGACAACCTTGTGGCGCGTCAAACTCATCATCATTTGCGAGTTAGAATTTGCCTTTTGAGATCACTTAGCCTTTGTGTGAGCACTTCAAGTTCTCTTGTGATGGTGTGTTGACTTTCAGCATCTTCCTCTTCTTGAGAACTACCATAGTGTTCGAGAATTTCCTCTTCACTTTTCGAAGAAGATTCTTGATTGGCATTTTCCAATTCCATCTTTTCTTCATGAATTGACAGCAGCGTTATGACCTCAACATAGTGGAGCTGTTCATAGTCTAGTCTTTGTTTGATTACATCTACAATAGGATCGAAGGATTCATCAAGAGCGCTTAGAAGCTTGTTGACTACATCTCTATCGGTGATATCAGTTACTCCTCGCTAATGTAGTCTTTCAACAATGTTTGTCAATCGATCAGTGTGTTCCATGGCACCTTCTTTACGAAGGCTTTTGAATCCAGTGAACATTGCACAAAGCCTTTGAATGTGAGGATCTGATCTGGCAACAAATTCTTCATGAGCATTGTTGATAGCATCCCTAATTTGCTTTGCAGTATTGAGCCTTTGGAATCGAAAGAAAATGTTATTTGATAGACTGCTACAAATGATATCTTTTGCTTGAGCATCCAACTGCAGATTTGCTTTATCATCGAAAGTCAGTGTCAGGACCCCGACTCAATGCCACATCGATCTAGCATGTAACACTCCATATCACTTTGCGGCGTCACGCACGGTAATCCCACGGGTGTCGCCTTACCTTTGCCCGGGACCGTTTGCGTCTTTTGGCACACGTATATGATAGTGTCGCTAGCATCCATATGGTAAGGAGCCCGGGCTGACATGGCTAGTCGTAAACCCAAAGTGGCACAAACTTACAGGGACAGGCATCCATGACCCAACACCGAACGTGTCGGTCATCAGCGAGTGAATCCAGGCTGTAGCACTGGGCTAGCAGGACTCCGGTGAACCGGGCTGTAGCAGGCTAACAGGACTCCGGTATTCATCGCGTGACATTTCCCCGAAGGGACAGACACAGGAACGAAGAAGGACACATGCCGGCCAGCCTAAGTGTTCCGGAGCAGTAGCAAGCTACCATGGCTCAGTGGAAACACTAGGAGACATTTCCCGGTAAGAGAGGCTACTAAGGATAAACAACTAGATAGTCAGATCCCACACATACCAAGCATTTCAACAACATACACACAATATGCTCGATATGTGCAGATACAACATGGCATCACAACATGACTCTACAACTCAAGTAACTATTCAATAGGCTCCGAGGAGCGAGATATACAAACGTGAGTCTCATGACCCAACAATCAGAGCATACAAGTCAAAGCACATGCGGAAGCTTAACATGTCTGAGTACAGACAACTATAAATGAAAAAGGCTGAGAAGCCTGACTATCTACCAGATCTTGCCGAGGGCACAAGATCGTAGCTGAGGTAACAAGCTAAACGTCGAAGTCCACGCGGAACTACTAGTGAGACTGAAGTCTCTCTGCAAAACATAAAATAGGCAAACGTGAGTACAAATGTACCCAGCAAGACTTACATCAGATCTATCTACATATGCATCATTATCAACAAGGGGGTGGAGGGGTTTGACTGCAGCAAGCCAGCTTTGACTCGGTGGCTATCCTGAACTACGACTGCAAGTAACTCTTTTGAAGTGGCGCACATGAGTCCACATATTCACCATATCAATACACCACTATGGATCCGCTCCTGTCTCCCTACGAGAACGCCATCCATAGCACTCACGCTTATCTTGCGCATTTTAGAGTATCCACTTTCACTTGTCTATGAACTATGCAAGGGGTCCAAGTTTCCATATCCGAGGAATCCGGCTATTCGAATAGATGATGTTAACCCTGCAGGGGTGTACTTCTTCACACACGCTTTCGCCACTTATCGCCCTGTACACGTCATGTACCTCGGCAACCTTCAAGCGGAAGCCGGGCGACGGAGTCGGCCACGACCTGACTAACCGAACAAGTCTCTAGTCCAGGTTTATCGCCTATTCGGGTTCCATCCGCAAGGAGATCCGGCCGGGGTGTCGCTTACGGCCCCAAACGATGTGTGCAGGGTTCCCAAGCCCACCAACCGGGTGCCACTTGGTACACCGGGCCACTGTGCCTAGTCTGTCCCAAGCCCACCTGTACCGGGTGCCACTTGGTAGACTACTAACACTACCTACAAACACCAGAAACTAGTTGCAACTCCTGGACAGAGATCATGTTGATTAATAAGTCGAGAGGGGCACTTAAGCATTCCAATGTGTGGTAGTAGCTGGTCATGGATCACAAACACAGAACTCAGTTCCTGAGGACGGCTGCAATGAGACAACCCACCATGTACTCCTACATGGCCTCTCACCGCTACCTTTACCAAATCGTGTTCACACACTTAGCTCACACACATTGGGACATGTTCACACGCCTCTGATTCATCCCCAATGAATCAGACCTGACACAACTCTAAGCAGTAGCAGGCATGACAAACAAGCATGAATGAGTAGGCACAACAGGGCTCAAACAACTCCTACTCATGCTAGTGGGTTTCATCTATTTACTGTGGCAATGACAGGTCATGCAGAGGATAAAGGGGTTCAGCTACCGCAGCAAGTAACAAGTATATCGTTGTTGTCCTAATGCAGTAAAAGAGAGCAGGAGCGAGAGAGTGGGATTTTATCGGAATGAACAAGGGGGTTTTGCTTGCCTGGCACTTCTGAAGATAATATAGCTCTTCATCGGTGTCATCGATCACATCGTCGGTACACGTCTATCGAGAGGGGTCAATTACCGGCAAATACAGAAAAACACGATCAATGCAATGCACAATATGATGCATGCTATGACATGGCAATATGAATGTGTTTTGGGCTAATGCACCTAAAACCAGATTAAATGAAGTTGGTTTGAATCCAAGATTTAAATTCAAACTCCATATGTGGTTATTTAAATGTCATTCACTTCATTTGCCCTAAACAGTAGTGATAAGTTGTTCTAACATGCATGAAAATGGTACAGATGGATTCCTTGAGTTTTTCTGATAATTTTTCATATATAAATTATTTAATTTGGAGTTACGGTTGAATTTCTATGAATTTTAGAAGTTTTAGGCATTTTCTGGAATTAATAAATCATTTAAGAATTATCTAAATTCCAGAAACATTTACTGCGTCAGCAGTGCGTCACCGTGACGTCAGCAGGTCAACAGACGCTGCTGCTGGTCAAACCTGATGTGTGGGGTCCACACGTCAGTGACACAGGTTAGTTAACCGGGTTGATTAGGGTTAAACTAATACTAACGAAAATGTCAGCAGGGCTGGGCCCACATGTCAGTGGCTTAAATAATTAACTAACTTAATTAGTGTTAACTAATCTAACACCTAAACTAATTAACAGGGGCTGGCCCCACCTGTCATCGACCCAGGGGGGGTTCTGCCGTGGTCAAGTGGGTCAACCCCACCGGCGTCTCGACGCCGGCGAGGTCCGGGACGGTGGCGACCGTTGGAAACATGCTACAGGGCACGGACGAGGCCGTGCTTGGGCTCGTTGGAGAGCCCTTGCTCCCGCGCGTCGAGCGGTGCGGTTGCTAGGTCGTGGGGAGGCCGGAGCTGACGACGGCGAGCTCGGTTGCGGCCGCCGGAGCTCGGGTAAGACACGGGCGACCACTAGGGAGCGCGAGAGGGCGAGCTGCGGCAGGCAACGGGCTCGTGGAAACGTTCTGAGCACGATGGTGCACTCGGGTGGGAGCTCCAGTGGCTGCAGTGACGGCGGCAACGAGGTCAGCGGCGGCCGGAGTTCGGCCGCGGCGGAGCTATGGCCTAGAGCTCGCAAACGCGAGGGGAAAGAGAGGGGTTCTGCACGGAGGCTCACCGCGGAGCTGTAGGGAGGGTTAGTGGGCTCGGGGGCGCGCCGGAGTGGCCGAATTGACGGAGAAGGGCGCCGGGGCCGAAGCTTGAAGACGATGTCGATGGCGGCTGCTCGGGGCCCTTCTGGTCGCGTGAGACGATGAGGAGGACGAGGGCGGAACAGCGGAGCTCTGGGAGGCGTCAGGGAGGCGAGAGGGTGGTGGTGGCCGTGGCGAACGGCGTCGGTGGCGACGGGGCTCCGCTCGGTGGAGGAGAGAGGGAGCCAGAGAAAGGGGGAAGAAGACACGGGGAGAGTGCGAGGCCTGGGAGGGTGCGTGGTGTCGCGGACGGGGTCCAGGGCGACGAGAGGAAGCAGGAGGTGGCCAGGGGGAAGCAGGAGGTGGCCGAGGCCTCTCGGGCGCGCGCCACGCCTCGCCTCTGTTCGTCCTCCTGGCAAAGGAGGAAGATGACAAGGGGGGGGAGGAGGTGGGCTGGGCCGGCCAGATGGGCTGGCCAGCTGGGCCGGCTACAGGTAAGTGGCCCAGGTAGGCTTCTGTTCTTTTTATTTTTTTCTTCTGTTTTGTTTTATTTAATTTATTTTGCCACTGTTTTGAATTTAAAATAATTCAAACAATGCCAAAAACTCCTCTGAATATTTTATATTGCTAGATGGACTTTTCCAAAAGCTTATAAAATATATCAGGGGTATTTGAAATTATATTCTAATTATATGAATATAATTCAAATTCAAATAGCTAATTAATTAAATCCAAAGTCCCAAAAATAATTCCTTAAAAATGTTCAATATTTTGGTTGGGACCAGAACCCTTACCAAAAATTATCAAGCATTTAAGAAGAGCATTTTGGAGCAATGAATGAGATTTTTAGGGTTTTTGCCCTTTTTTTATTTAAGTTTTTGAGGCTTCCAAAATTCCTCAGTTCAGGTTTCAAAAATTTAAACATGATGCTCAGATGGAAGCAGGCATAGGACAGGCCAGAACTAGGGATGTGACAACTCACCCCCACTAAACAAGAATCTCGACCCGAGATTCAAGGGTAGGGTAAGACGAAGGGAAAACGCAAACTAGTACAATCGTCATGATCCAGGTTGCACTTCAAATGAACGTTGATTTGAACACCATCTTTGTCTTGTCGTCTTGCTCTGAGAACTCCAGCTAATCATGACAAGAAGAGGAAAGGAAAACTCTGGAAGGATCGGTCTTCTCGAAGGTCGAACAACTCAGGATTAACTCCCGGAATGTGACATAGCAACATCTCTCGAGCTGAGAGACGAAGCATACCTCTAGAAGGATGGAGTGGAGCAGGTGACGAGGTTCACTAGGTAGACAACAATTCCAGACTTAAGAATGTGGCGATCGGTTGTCAACGTAGCGAGGAGTTGAATTGCCATGATACCACGACGAAACATCCTGGAGAAGGGTGATTCATAGATTATTATCTTAAGTGGCAAAAAGAATTACCTTTGATACCGAGATCATTGAAACTCTCTATATCAGCCGAAGGCAAATCACAGCAATCGATTGGCGGGGGTCGGTACAATGGCATACTCGGACTTGGATGATGTGGATTACCTTGTTGAAGACAACGTAATGGATGAATTTGCTTATCACCGGAGATGGAAGAGACCCATGGTAGAATGGCACATTGGCGGTGCAAGCTAGGAACAAAATGCAAATGCTGGGAATGATTCTGGTAACTGGGGAGGAACCCAACAACAAAGAGTGAATTCACTGTTTGAATAGGTCATAGCATTTCCGAGGAAACTGAGAGCAAACCCAGCTAGTGCCGAGGATAACATGTAGCGCTTGTGCGTGCTCTCAAGAACTTGAGCATTTCCACAATCATCAAGGTTTTACCGACATCCGTGTCAAGGGTCCTGGCCACACAACTTACTACCCTGATGAATACCGGTGGAAGATGCAGATGCAAAGGAAGATAACACTTTCTCAGATTTCACCCTTGGCGGGTCCAAGGAAATAAAATCTGGATGATCGACCGAGAGACATTTAGCACTCCGCTTCTAATGTTCTCCTTGATGTGCTAGTGTAATCCATAGATAATTATGGTTTGATATCTAGAACATCAAGTAAAAGGTCGGACTTCGGGAGCACAAGAATCCATAAGGAATAACTACGGAGGTAAATCCTACGAAATCCTTATGGGGAGGTGGCTAACTTCCTCAAACAAGATACTATAATAATAGGTCTACCGGATGGGTGTGTTGGCCACGACATCCACCTTGCCGGTTATTGAGAGACCAATATTATAATTCTTGGGAAATGTTCCAACCCATCATATCTGCCTGAGACTCAGATCTGGTTGGTGTCAGGATATTCCAGACTCATCGAGTCTAGGAAGAAAAATGAAAGTTTGCAACACAAATCGACGAGATGACGTTGCGAGATTCTCGAGGGACGAACTGCGATAGCAAGCTCCAAAACATGAGCTGGTTCTGCTAAAACATGTGAACACGCTGTCCTAGACAAACATTATCACATGGTAGTCTTACAATAAAACACTACCGAGTTCAGGTGGGGAATCATAATCGAGGATATTGAAGTCTTGTGCATGACCTAGGATTAGCACATCAACTCCTTTTCCGTGAACAAATCAATCAGTGGCTTGGTGTGCTAGGATATACATATGGAATGGAGGTTGCAAGTCTCCGAACCACAGAATACTTCGCACGTATGCATGACTGATTTGGGATGATTCCAAAGGAAACAACATTGACTTTCTCGAGTCCACGGCGGCAACTTGCATCCAATGCACATGAACTAGAGGAAGTCTCTCCTTACATCCGAACATATGCTTCATGAGCTAGCATGAACAAATGCTTTCAAAAGTTTCCAACACTAGCTTAATGCTCAGCAATATTATGGAGAAGGCAAGGATGTTGTCAATGGGCTCAACAACAATTCATCTGGGTTTCCTTTCAAAAGGAATTCCATAGTTAAGTGAACAAGTGATAGCATTGGTCAGACCCAAAAGATATAATGGTGTATGCTCGAAGGATCAACCACGAGTAAGACAACATTACGAATATCGTTGGTTCTGGTCTGATTGGATGATAGCCCATACTCAAATCAAAGATGGGGTAAGACAATAGGCCCAACAACTAATCACAGGGACCAATCGATGAAGATATCATCTTTCTTCAACACACACTACACAAGGATATCCCTTTGGAACAAACTAAGTCAGGCAAGCTTTTATCTTCCAACTCTCCAAGTTGTTGTCTAGCTTAACCCACTAGCTCCGAGATATCCATCACAGATTCTTGGAGAAAGGGTGGTTCACAAGAACCCGACTTGATCACGAGCTCAACATAGCAGTCAGGTGACAACCTGGTAATACTTCCGAGAAGACATTCAGAAAATCACGAACCACCGGTATGTTACTAAGCTCGAGAACAACCTCGCCTTTCAGGGCAAGACGATATGATCAAATGAGCGAGGACTTGACAAAATCCTAACTCATCAATCGAAATGTGCACCAGGAAGATGGACAAGGTAGCACGATCAATCTTAGAATGATGATTCAAGAACCAACACGTTAAGAATGAGGTTATTGTCCATTTAACTACCAAGCAACGAGGTTGCTGGGAGTATTGATTTCACACATCACAATTCATTTGTCGGTATTCCGGTTGCATCAACACGAGGGCCGAGGAATGACTAATGATGGTGAGAAGTATCACTATGTCAAAATTCATGAGAGTTGGTGCAGTTCTCATGACAATTCTGACATAAAGGGGGTAATACTCCAAGGTAGAACAGAACCAAAAGCTGAATTGGCATTTGATCTGCGGAATACAACTACTTTGACCCAATCCTAGATATGGATGAGGTACTGGAGTTTGTTTCTCCAAGTCATTCAGGACAGAATGGCTTGACGGACCACAAGGGTAATAGGCATTGATAAACAAAGGTATGCATACCCTTGACTATCAATTGATAGACGAAGGTCAGTAGACAACTAAAGAGGGACAACTCAAAGGAACATATAATTTTCTGAGTTGTGGATGCATGGTTTAGCACGTTGAACCAAGTTCAACATGTTTCTTCTGGATAACCCATGCAGAAAGGTAGAACTGGCAGAGCCACAATATATAATGGAGAACTCATCAAAAGTAATCCTGTTGTGATATTTCAGTTCAACGAGGAACTTCTGCCATAAGTAGTTCATGGTATTTGGAAGAAGAAGATACCACAGACTTCAAGGACTATCGCAAAGGTTACTAATATCCTAAAGGCACTAGCAATTACTATTAACATGAAGTAGGTAGAGTGAATCTCGGGTTCAAAACCCAGAAATAGAATACCTACTACAAAGTAGCATCACGGGATGCTTTCGAGGGTAAAGGCCAGAATCATCACACTAGGACACAAATCATGGCTAAATTACTAGATGATCCCCTAAGACACCTAGGGTCATAATACCAGCTCCAACATATATGTCAAGGCAATAAAGTACCTCAACTCACCGATTAGTGTGGTTAATCTGGCCCAAAGGAACATCGAAACGGGAGGAAAGAATTTGCAAATTGCTTCAAACTATTTAGAAACCTAGGATGACTCGGACAGCATAACGGCTGTAAATGCTCAGAAAAGATTTGAGACATTCACAAAATGGTGGCATAACCACTCAGAAGCACGATATCAAGGTTTCGAGATCAACAATTAACATACGGAAGTAGTAGAAACTGAACTCAAGCTTAAATCCAACAATCTTATAAGTCTACGGATTAGTAACACGTGATCCTGATAGAAAGAAGAGAAAGCCTAGTTCTTAATCCCCGTAGGAAAGATAAGATGACTCAGATCAGAAGGGCATAAGGTATAAGGAGTAAAAAGAGCCTTACGTTCCATCCCACAATCAACACCCTTATATAACTAAAGAATTTCTAGACTCAACTTCGACCAGTTTGGCTTGATAATCCTACAGGCAGTCAAGCTCTGATACCAACGCTGTCAGGACCCCGACTCAATGCCACATCGATCTAGCATGTAACACCCCATATCACTTTGCGGCCTCACGCACGGTAATCCCACAGGTGTCGCCTTACCTTTGCCCGGGACCGTTTGCGTCTTTTGGCACACGTATATGATAGTGTCGCTAGCATCCATATGGTAAGGAGCCCGGGCTGACATGGCTAGTCGTAAACCCAAAGTGGCACAAACTTACAGGGACAGGCATCCATGACCCAACACCGAACGTGTCGGTCATCAGCGAGTGAATCCAGGCTGTAGCACTGGGCTAGCAGGACTCCGGTGAACCGGGCTGTAGCGGGCTAACAGGACTCCGGTATTCATCGCGTGACATTTCCCCGAAGGGACAGACACAGGAACGAAGAAGGACACATGCCGGCCAGCCTAAGTGTTCCGGAGCAGTAGCAAGCTACCATGGCTCAGTGGAAACACTAGGAGACATTTCCCGGTAAGAGAGGCTACTAAGGATAAACAACTAGATAGTCAGATCCCACACATACCAAGCATTTCAACAACATACACACAATATGCTCGATATGTGCAGATACAACATGGCATCACAACATGACTCTACAACTCAAGTAACTATTCAATAGGCTCCGAGGAGCGAGATATACAAACATGAGTCTCATGACCCAACAATCAGAGCATACAAGTCAAAGCACATGCGGAAGCTTAACATGTCTGAGTACAGACAACTATAAATGAAAAAGGCTGAGAAGCCTGACTATCTACCAGATCCTGCCGAGGGCACAAGATCGTAGCTGAGGTAACAAGCTAAACGTCGAAGTGCACGCGGAACTACTAGTGAGACTGAAGTCTCTCTGCAAAACATAAAATAGGCAAACGTGAGTACAAATGTACCCAGCAAGACTTACATCAGATCTATCTACATATGCATCATTATCAACAAGGGGGTGGAGGGGTTTGACTGCAGCAAGCCAGCTTTGACTCGGTGGCTATCCTGAACTACGACTGCAAGTAACTCTTTTAAAGTGGCGCACATGAGTCCACATATTCACCATATCAATACACCACTATGGATCCGCTCCCGTCTCCCTACGAGAACGCCATCCATAGCACTCACGCTTATCTTGCACATTTTAGAGTATCCACTTTCACTTGTCTATGAACTATGCAAGGGGTCCAAGTTTCCATATCCGAGGAATCCGGCTATTCGAATAGATGATGTTAACCCTGCAGGGGTGTACTTCTTCACACACGCTTTCGCCACTTATCGCCCTGTACACGTCATGTACCTCGGCAACCTTCAAGCGGAAGCCGGGCGAGGGAGTCGGCCACGACCTGACTAACCGAACAAGTCTCTAGTCCAGGTTTATCGCCTATTCGGGTTCCATCCGCAAGGAGATCCGGCCGGGGTGTCGCTTACGGCCCCAAACGATGTGTGCAGGGTTCCCAAGCCCACCAACCGGGTGCCACTTGGTACACCGGGCCACTGTGCCTAGTCTGTCCCAAGCCCACCTGTACCGGGTGCCACCTGGTAGACTACTAACACTGCCTACAAACACCAGAAACTAGTTGCAACTCCTGGACAGAGATCAAGTTGATTAATAAGTCGAGAGGGCTTGGAGCGCCCGGAGCCCAATGTGTGGTAGTAACTGATCATGGATCACAAACACAGAACTCAGTTCCTGAGGACGGCTGCAATGAGACAACCCACCATGTACTCCTACATGGCCTCTCACCGCTACCTTTACCAAATCGTGTTCACACACTTAGCTCACACACAGTAGGACATGTTCACACGCCTCTGATTCATCCCCGATGAATCAGACCTGACACAACTCTAAGCAGTAGCAGGCATGACAAACAAGCATGAATGAGTAGGCACAACAGGGCTCAAACAACTCCTACTCATGCTAGTGGGTTTCATCTATTTACTGTGGCAATGACAGGTCATGCAGAGGATAAAGGGGTTCAGCTACCGCAGCAAGTAACAAGTATATCGTTGTTGTCCTAATGCAGTAAAAGAGAGCAGGAGCGAGAGAGTGGGATTTTATCGGAATGAACAAGGGGGTTTTGCTTGCCTGGCACTTCTGAAGATAATATAGCTCTTCATCGGTGTCATCGATCACATCGTCGGTACACGTCTATCGAGAGGGGTCAATTACCGGCAAATACAGAAAAACACGATCAATGCAATGCACAATATGATGCATGCTATGACATGGCAATATGAATGTGTTTTGGGCTAATGCACCTAAAACCAGATTAAATGAAGTTGGTTTGAATCCAAGATTTAAATTCAAACTCCATATGTGGTTATTTAAATGTCATTCACTTCATTTGCCCTAAACAGTAGTGATAAGTTGTTCTAACATGCATGAAAATGGTACAGATGGATTCCTTGAATTTTTCTGATAATTTTTCATATATAAATTATTTAATTTGGAGTTACGGTTGAATTTCTATGAATTTTAGAAGTTTTAGGCATTTTCTGGAATTCATAAATCATTTAAGAATTATCTAAATTCCAGAAACATTTACTGCGTCAGCAGTGCGTCACCGTGACGTCAGCAGGTCAACAGACGCTGCTGCTGGTCAAACCTGACGTGTGGGGTCCACACGTCAGTGACACAGGTTAGTTAACCGGGTTGATTAGGGTTAAACTAATACTAACGAAAATGTCAGCAGGGCTGGGCCCACATGTCAGTGGCTTAAATAATTAACTAACTTAATTAGTGTTAACTAATCTAACACCTAAACTAATTAACAGGGGCTGGCCCCACCTGTCATCGACCCAGGGGGGGTTCCGCCGTGGTCAAGTGGGTCAACCCCACCGGCGTCTCGACACCGGCGAGGTCCGGGACGGTGGCGACCGTCGGAAACATGCTACAGGGCACGGACGAGGCCGTGCTTGGGCTCGTTGGAGAGCCCTTGCTCCCGCGCGTCGAGCGGTGCGGTTGCTAGGTCGTGGGGAGGCCGGAGCTGACGACGGCGAGCTCGGTTGCGGCCGCCGGAGCTCGGGTAAGACACGGGCGACCACTAGGGAGCGCGAGAGGGCGAGCTGCGGCAGGCAACGGGCTCGTGGAAACGTTCTGAGCACGATGGTGCACTCGGGTGGGACCTCCAGTGGCTGCAGTGACGGCGGCGACGAGGTCAGCGGCGGCCGGAGTTCGGCCGCGGCGGAGCTATGGCCTAGAGCTCGCAAACGCGAGGGGAAAGAGAGGGGTTCTGCACGGAGGCTCACCGCGGAGCTGTAGGGAGGGTTAGTGGGCTCGGGGGCGCGCCGGAGTGGCCGAATTGACGGAGAAGGGCGCCGGGGCCGAAGCTTGAAGACGATGTCGATGGCGGCTGCTCGGGGCCCTTCTGGTCGCGTGAGACGATGAGGAGGACGAGGGCGGAACAGCGGAGCTCTGGGAGGCGTCGGGGAGGCGAGAGGGTGGTGGTGGCCGCGGCGAACGGCGTCGGTGGCGATGGGGCTCCGCTCGGTGGAGGAGAGAGGGAGCCAGAGAAAGGGGGAAGAAGACACGGGGAGAGTGCGAGGCCTGGGAGGGTGCGTGGCGTCGCGGACGGGGTCCAGGGCGACGAGAGGAAGCAGGAGGTGGCCAGGGGGAAGCAGGAGGTGGCCGAGGCCTCTCGGGCGCGCGCCACGCCTCGCCTCTGTTCGTCCTCCTGGCAAAGGAGGAAGATGACAAGGGGGGGGGGAAGGAGGTGGGCTGGGCCGGCCAGATGGGCTGGCCAGCTGGGCCGGTTACAGGTAAGTGGCCCAGGTAGGCTTCTATTCTTTTTATTTTTTTCTTCTGTTTTGTTTTATTTAATTTATTTTGCCACTGTTTTGAATTTAAAATAATTCAAACAATGCCAAAAACTCCTCTGAATATTTTATATTGCTAGATGGACTTTTCCAAAAGCTTATAAAATATATCAGGGGTATTTGAAATTATATTCTAATTATATGAATATAATTCAAATTCAAATAGCTAATGAATTAAATCCAAAGTCCCAAAAATAATTCCTTAAAAATGTTCAATATTTTGGTTGGGACCAGAACCCTTACCAAAAATTATCAAGCATTTAAGAAGAGCATTTTGGAGCAATGAATGAGATTTTTAGGGTTTTTGCCCTTTTTTTATTTAAGTTTTTGAGGCTTCCAAAATTCCTCAGTTCAGGTTTCAAAAATTTAAACATGATGCTCAGATGGAAGCAGGCATAGGACAGGCCAGAACTAGGGATGTCACAACTCACCCCCACTAAACAAGAATCTCGACCCGAGATTCAAGGGTAGGGTAAGACGAAGGGAAAACGCAAACAAGTACAATCTTCATGATCCAGGTTGCACTTCAAATGAACGTTGATTTGAACACCATCTTTGTCTTGTCGTCTTGCTCTGAGAACTCCAGCTAATCATGACAAGAAGAGGAAAGGAAAACTCTGGAAGGATCGGTCTTCTCGAAGGTCGAACAACTCAGGATTAACTCCCGGAATGTGACATAGCAACATCTCTCGAGCTGAGAGACGAAGCATACCTCTAGAAGGATGGAGTGGAGCAGGTGACGAGGTTCACTAGGTAGACAACAATTCCAGACTTAAGAATGTGGCGATCGGTTGTCAACGTAGCGAGGAGTTGAATTGCCATGATACCACGACGAAACATCCTGGAGAAGGGTGATTCGTAGATTATTATCTTAAGTGGCAAAAAGAATTACCTTTGATACCGAGATCATTGAAACTCTCTATATCAGCCGAAGGCAAATCACAACAATCGATTGGCGGGGGTCGGTAGAATGGCATACTCGGACTTGGATGATGTGGATTACCTTGTTGAAGACAACGTAATGGATGAATTTGCTTATCACCGGAGATGGAAGAGACCCATGGTAGAATGGCACATTGGCGGTGCAAGCTAGGAACAAAATGCAAATGCTGGGAATGATTCTGGTAACTGGGGAGGAACCCAACAACAGAGAGTGAATTCACTGTTTGAATAGGTCATAGCATTTCCGAGGAAACTGAGAGCAAACCCAGCTAGTGCCGAGGATAACACGTAGCGCTTGTGCGTGCTCTCAAGAACTTGAGCATTTCCACAATCATCAAGGTTTTACCAACATCCGTGTCAAGGGTCCTGGCCACACAACTTACTACCCTGATGAATACCGGTGGAAGATGCAGATGCAAAGGAAGATAACACTTTCTCAGATTTCACCCTTGGCGGGTCCAAGGAAATAAAATCTGGATGATCGACCGAGAGACATTTAGCACTCCGCTTCTAATGTTCTCCTTGATGTGCTAGTGTAATCCATAGATAATTATGGTTTGATATCTAGAACATCAAGTAAAAGGTCGGACTTCGGGAGCACAAGAATCCATAAGGAATAACTACGGAGGTAAATCCTACGAAATCCTTATGGGGAGGTGGCTAACTTCCTCAAACAAGATACTATAATAATAGGTCTACCGGATGGGTGTGTTGGCCACGACATCCACCTTGCCGGTTATTGAGAGACCAATATTATAATTCTTGGGAAATGTTCCAACCCATCATATCTGCCTGAGACTCAGATCTGGTTGGTGTCAGGATATTCCAGACTCATCGAGTCTAGGAAGAAAAATGAAAGTTTGCAACACAAATCGACGAGATGACGTTGCGAGATTCTCGAGGGACGAACTGCGATAGCAAGCTCCAAAACATGAGCTGGTTCTGCTAAAACATGTGAACACGCTGTCCTAGACAAACATTATCACATGGTAGTCTTACAATAAAACACTACCGAGTTCAGGTGGGGAATCATAATCGAGGATACTGAAGTCTTGTGGATGACCTAGGATTAGCACATCAACTCCTTTTCCGTGAACAAATCAATCAGTGGCTTGGTGTGCTAGGATATACATATGGAATGGAGGTTGCAAGTCTCCGAACCACAGAATACTTCGCACGTATGCATGACTGATTTGGGATGATTCCAAAGGAAACAACATTGACTTTCTCGAGTCCACGGCGGCAACTTGCATCCAATGCACATGAACTAGAGGAAGTCTCTCCTTACATCCGAACATATGCTTCATGAGCTAGCATGAACAAATGCTTTCAAAAGTTTCCAACACTAGCTTAATGCTCAGCAAAATTATGGAGAAGGCAAGGATGTTGTCAATGGGCTCAACAACAATTCATCTGGGTTTCCTTTCAAAAGGAATTCCATAGTTAAGTGAACAAGTGATAGCATTGGTCAGACCCAAAAGATATAATGGTGTATGCTCGAAGGATCAACCACGAGTAAGACAACATTACAAATATCGTTGGTTCTGGTCTGATTGGATGATAGCCCATACTCAAATCAAAGATGGGGTAAGACAATAGGCCCAACAACTAATCACAGGGACCAATGGATGAAGATATCATCTTTCTTCAACACACACTACACAAGGATATCCCTTTGGAACGAACTAAGTCAGGCAAGCTTTTATCTTCCAACTCTCCAAGTTGTTGTCTAGCTTAACCCACTAGCTCCGAGATATCCATCACAGATTCTTGGAGAAAGGGTGGTTCACAAGAACCCGACTTGATCACGAGCTCAACATAGCAGTCAGGTGACAACCTGGTAATACTTCCGAGAAGACATTCAGAAAATCACGAACCACCGGTATGTTACTAAGCTCGAGAACAACCTCGCCTTTCAGGGCAAGACGATATGATCAAATGAGCGAGGACTTGACAAAATCCTAACTCATCAATCGAAATGTGCACCAGGAAGATGGACAAGGTAGCACGATCAATCTTAGAATGATGATTCAAGAACCAACACGTTAAGAATGAGGTTATTGACCATTTAACTACCAAGCAACGAGGTTGCTGGGAGTATTGATTTCACACATCACAATTCATTTGTCGGTATTCCGGTTGCATCAAGACGAGGGCCGAGGAATGACTAATGATGGTGAGAAGTATCACTACGTCAAAATTCATGAGAGTTGGTGCAGTTCTCATGACAATTCTGACATAAAGGGGGTAATACTCCAAGGTAGAACAGAACCAAAAGCTGAATTGGCATTTGATCTGCGGAATACAACTACTTTGACCCAATCCTAGATATGGATGAGGTACTGGAGTTTGTTTCTCCAAGTCATTCAGGACAGAATGGCTTGACGGACCACAAGGGTAATAGGCATCGATAAACAAAGGTATGCATACCCTTGACTATCAATTGATAGACGAAGGTCAGTAGACAACTAAAGAGGGACAACTCAAAGGAACATATAATTTTCTGAGTTGTGGATGCATGGTTTAGCATGTTGAACCAAGTTCAACATGTTTCTTCCGGATAACCCATGCAGAAAGGTAGAACTGGCAGAGCCACAATATATAATGGAGAACTCATCAAAAGTAATCTTGTTGTGATATTTCAGTTCAACGAGGAACTTCTGCCATAAGTAGTTCATGGTATTTGGAAGAAGAAGATACCACGGACTTCAAGGACTATCGCAAAGGTTACTAATATCCTAAAGGCACTAGCAATTACTATCAACATGAAGTAGGTAGAGTGAATCTCGGGTTCAAAACCCAGAAATAGAATACCTACTACTAAGTAGCATCACGGGATGCTTTCGAGGGTAAAGGCCAGAATCATCACACTGGGACACAAATCATGGCTAAATTACTAGATGATCCCCTAAGACACCTAGGGTCATAATACCAGCTCCAACATATATGTCAAGGCAATAAAGTACCTCAACTCACCGATTAGTGTGGTTAATCTGGCCCAAAGGAACATCGAAACGGGAGGAAAGAATTTGCAAATTGCTTCAAACTATTTAGAAACCTGGGATGACTCGTACAGCATAACGGCTGTAAATGCTCAGAAAAGATTTGAGACATTCACAAAATGGTGGCATAACCACTCAGAAGCACGATATCAAGGTTTCGAGATCAACAATTAACATACGGAAGTAGTAGAAACTGAACTCAAGCTTAAATCCAACAATCTTATAAGTCTACGGATTAGTAACACGTGATCCTGATAGAAAGAAGAGAAAGCCTAGTTCTTAATCCCCGTAGGAAAGATAAGATGACTCAGATCAGAAGGGCATAAGGTATAAGGAGTAAAAAGAGCCTTATGTTCCATCCCACAATCAACACCCTTATATAACTAAAGAATTTCTAGACTCAACTTCGACCAGTTTGGCTTGATAATCCTACAGGCAGTCAAGCTCTGATACCAACGCTGTCAGGACCCCGACTCAATGCCACATCGATCTAGCATGTAACACCCCATATCACTTTGCGGCCTCACGCACGGTAATCCCACGGGTGTCGCCTTACCTTTGCCCGGGACCGTTTGCGTCTTTTGGCACACGTATATGATAGTGTCGCTAGCATCCATATGGTAAGGAGCCCGGGCTGACATGGCTAGTCGTAAACCCAAAGTGGCACAAACTTACAGGGACAGGCATCCATGACCCAACACCGAACGTGTCGGTCATCAGCGAGTGAATCCAGGCTGTAGCACTGGGCTAGCAGGACTCCGGTGAACCGGGCTGTAGCGGGCTAACAGGACTTCGGTATTCATCGCGTGACATTTCCCCGAAGGGACAGACACAGGAACGAAGAAGGACACATGCCGGCCAGCCTAAGTGTTCCGGAGCAGTAGCAAGCTACCATGGCTCAGTGGAAACACTAGGAGACATTTCCCGGTAAGAGAGGCTACTAAGGATAAACAACTAGATAGTCAGATCCCACACATACCAAGCATTTCAACAACATACACACAATATGCTCGATATGTGCAGATACAACATGGCATCACAACATGACTCTACAACTCAAGTAACTATTCAATAGGCTCCGAGGAGCGAGATATACAAACATGAGTCTCATGACCCAACAATCAGAGCATACAAGTCAAAGCACATACGGAAGCTTAACATGTCTGAGTACAGACAACTATAAATGAAAAAGGCTGAGAAGCCTGACTATCTACCAGATCCTGCCGAGGGCACAAGATCGTAGCTGAGGTAACAAGCTAAACGTCGAAGTCCACGCGGAACTACTAGTGAGACTGAAGTCTCTCTGCAAAACATAAAATAGGCAAACGTGAGTACAAATGTACCCAGCAAGACTTACATCAGATCTATCTACATATGCATCATTATCAACAAGGGGGTGGAGGGGTTTGACTGCAGCAAGCCAGCTTTGACTCGGTGGCTATCCTGAACTACGACTGCAAGTAACTCTTTTGAAGTGGCGCACATGAGTCCACATATTCACCATATCAATACACCACTATGGATCCGCTCCCGTCTCCCTACGAGAACGCTATCCATAGCACTCACGCTTATCTTGCGCATTTTAGAGTATCCACTTTCACTTGTCTATGAACTATGCAAGGGGTCCAAGTTTCCATATCCGAGGAATCCGGCTATTCGAATAGATGATGTTAACCCTGCAGGGGTGTACTTCTTCACACACGCTTTCGCCACTTATCGCCCTGTACACGTCATGTACCTCGGCAACCTTCAAGCGGAAGCCGGGCGAGGGAGTCGGCCATGACCTGACTAACCGAACAAGTCTCTAGTCCAGGTTTATCGCCTATTCGGGTTCCATCCGCAAGGAGATCCGGCCGGGGTGTCGCTTACGGCCCCAAACGATGTGTGCAGGGTTCCCAAGCCCACCAACCGGGTGCCACTTGGTACACCGGGCCACTGTGCCTAGTCTGTCCCAAGCCCACCTGTACCGGGTGCCACTTGGTAGACTACTAACACTACCTACAAACACCAGAAACTAGTTGCAACTCCTGGACAGAGATCATGTTGATTAATAAGTCGAGAGGGGCACTTAAGCATTCCAATGTGTGGTAGTAGCTGGTCATGGATCACAAACACAGAACTCAGTTCCTGAGGACGGCTGTAATGAGACAACCCACCATGTACTCCTACATGGTCTCTCACCGCTACCTTTACCAAATCGTGTTCACACACTTAGCTCACACACATTGGGACATGTTCACACGCCTCTGATTCATCCCCGATGAATCAGACCTGACACAACTCTAAGCAGTAGCAGGCATGACAAACAAGCATGAATGAGTAGGCACAACAGGGCTCAAACAACTCCTACTCATGCTAGTGGGTTTCATCTATTTACTGTGGCAATGACAGGTCATGCAGAGGATAAAGGGGTTCAGCTACCGCAACAAGTAACAAGTATATCGTTGTTGTCCTAATGCGGTAAAAGAGAGCAGGAGCGAGAGAGTGGGATTTTATCGGAATGAACAAGGGGGTTTTGCTTGCCTGGCACTTCTGAAGATAATATAGCTCTTCATCGGTGTCATCGATCACATCGTCGGTACACGTCTATCGAGAGGGGACAATTACCGGCAAATACAAAAAAACACGATCAATGCAATGCACAATATGATGCATGCTATGACATGGCAATATGAATGTGTTTTGGGCTAATGCACCTAAAACCAGATTAAATGAAGTTGGTTTGAATCCAAGATTTAAATTCAAACTCCATATGTGGTTATTTAAATGTCATTCACTTCATTTGCCCTAAACAGTAGTGATAAGTTGTTCTAACATGCATGAAAATGGTACAGATGGATTCCTTGAATTTTTCTGATAATTTTTCATATATAAATTATTTAATTTGGAGTTACGGTTGAATTTCTATGAATTTTAGAAGTTTTAGGCATTTTCTGGAATTAATAAATCATTTAAGAATTATCTAAATTCCAGAAACATTTACTGTGCCAGCAGTGCGTCACCGTGACGTCAGCAGGTCAACAGACGCTGCTGCTGGTCAAACCTGACGTGTGGGGTCCACACGTCAGTGACACAGGTTAGTTAACCGGGTTGATTAGGGTTAAACTAATACTAACGAAAATGTCAGCAGGGCTGGGCCCACATGTTAGTGGCTTAAATAATTAACTAACTTAATTAGTGTTAACTAATCTAACACCTAAACTAATTAACAGGGGCTGGCCCCACCTGTCATCGACCCAGGGGGGGTTCCGCCGTGGTCAAGTGGGTCAACCCCACCGGCGTCTCGACGCCGGCGAGGTCCGGGACGGTGGCGACCGTCGGAAACATGCTACAGGGCACGGACGAGGCCGTGCTTGGGCTCGTTGGAGAGCCCTTGCTCCCGCGCGTCGAGCGGTGCGGTTGCTAGGTCGTGGGGACGCCGGAGCTGACGACGGCGAGCTCGGTTGCGGCCGCCGGAGCTCGGGTAAGACACGGGCGACCACTAGGGAGCGCGAGAGGGCGAGCTGTGGTAGGCAACGGGCTCGTGGAAACGTTCTGAGCACGATGGTGCACTCGGGTGGGAGCTCCAGTGGCTGCAGTGACGGCGGCGACGAGGTCAGCGGCGGCCGGAGTTCGGCCGCGGCGGAGCTATGGCCTAGAGCTCGCAAACGCGAGGGGAAAGAGAGGGGTTCTGCACGGAGGCTCACCGCGGAGCTGTAGGGAGGGTTAGTGGGCTCGGGGGCGCGCCGGAGTGGCCGAATTAACGGAGAAGGGCGCCGGGGCCGAAGCTTGAAGACGATGTCGATGGCGGCTGCTCGGGGCCCTTCTGGTCGCGTGAGACGATGAGGAGGACGAGGGCGGAACAGCAGAGCTCTGGGAGGCGTCGGGGAGGCGAGAGGGTGGTGGTGGCCGCGGCGAACGGCGTCGGTGGCGACGGGGCTCCGCTCGGTGGAGGAGAGAGGGAGCCAGAGAAAGGGGGAAGAAGACACGGGGAGAGTGCGAGGCCTGGGAGGGTGCGTGGCGTCGCGGACGGGGTCCAGGGCGACGAGAGGAAGCAGGAGGTGGCCAGGGGGAAGCAGGAGGTGGCCGAGGCCTCTCGGGCGCGCGCCACGCCTCGCCTCTGTTCGTCCTCCTGGCAAAGGAGGAAGATGACAAGGGGGGGGGAGGAGGTGGGCTGGGCCGGCCAGATGGGCTGGCCAGCTGGGCCGGCTACAGGTAAGTGGCCCAGGTAGGCTTCTGTTCTTTTTATTTTTTTCTTCTGTTTTGTTTTATTTAATTTATTTTGCCACCGTTTTGAATTTAAAATAATTCAAACAATGCCAAAAACTCCTCTGAATATTTTATATTGCTAGATGGACTTTTCCAAAAGCTTATAAAATATATCAGGGGTATTTGAAATTATATTCTAATTATATGAATAGAATTCAAATTCAAATAGCTAATGAATTAAATCCAAAGTCCCAAAAATAATTCCTTAAAAATGTTCAATATTTTGGTTGGGACCAGAACCCTTACCAAAAATTATCAAGCATTTAAGAAGAGCATTTTGGAGCAATGAATGAGATTTTTAGGGTTTTTGCCCTTTTTTTATTTAAGTTTTTGAGGCTTCCAAAATTCCTCAGTTCAGGTTTCAAAAATTTAAACATGATGCTCAGATGGAAGCAGGCATAGGACAGGCCAGAACTAGGGATGTGACAGTCAGATCATTTTGTTGTTGAATGGTGTAGCCATCTTCCACAATTTGCCATAGATCATAGTTGATGGCTTGAATTCTGATTCTCATACGTTCCTTCCAGTAGAGGTAGTCATTTCCATCAAATATAGGAAATCTTTTAGAGTGCAGGGATCAACCTGCATACGACATACTCTAAACTCCAAGGACGTTAGAACTTTAATAAACAGAGATAGGGAGCACCTGCCCTGATATCAATTGTTAGGACCGAGAGTATATCAACTAGAGGGGGGTGAATGGTTGATTCAAAGTTTCTTTTGAATGTTTTGAAACTTATCCCAAATACAGCAACAAAATAGAGTATCAAAGGAAATAAATTAGATCAATCTTCTTCGTCACAGGAATATTCATCGATGTAAGCATTGATAAGAGTATGAGCTTGGGAAATAACAGGTTTAACTACAATGAGAGTAATACAACATGAAAACAGATGTAGTAGAATGAGACACAACTTGGTACATACTGAAACAAAAGACTATGGAATGATTTCACAAGTGAATTCGAGGAATATGACGATAACGAGTGAATACATTTGATGAGAATCAAACAGGATGAACATAGATTCACAAGATGATGACAACAAAATGAAATGATCACATAAACTATCGGCACAGAGCATGAATATAAACTGCTGAAGGAAATCCAGTATAGTAGATTGAACTAGTGGTACTCGAGGGCGACAGAGAGATTTGGTAGACCAGTTCACCGTTCTGCCAAAGGGCTACTTCTGGTTGGAGTGGATGTGGCTTAACACGGAAGATAAATTCTCTTCACCCTATTCTCCTTCAACGCAGAGCTAATAAGACTCAGGTTGATTTCACTCATGGTAGATCCTCGTCGGCGATCTCCAAACCTTCAATCGACCTTCGTGAACCACAATCACTCTTGGGTGCTGAAGATCAGACTCGATGAAGACAACAACTCTTCAACACTCAAGCCAAAACCTATCCGTCTAGAGAGTGCACAACTCTCAAGAGTAATAGGCACGAGAACTCTCACTCAGAACTATTGTGATGCTAAACCACTATCTAAGTTTTTGTTCTTGTTTTTTCTCTCGGTGGATCTTAAGCTCAAATCACTCAGAGAGGGGTTGCTCAAATCAATCTTCTCGGTAATCTCAAGCAGAGCAGCGACCGGACAAAAGCCGGCCCGGGGTGGCTATTTATAGCCGCATCCTTCCTAGATAGGAAATAACCATTTTGGACACGAGGTCGAGCCAATGGCTAACAGACACGTTTGCAACGATCGGATTTTGGAGCAATGATAACATTACTGGAGGAACAAGTACTGCTAACTCCTCGGTCTGAGACAAATCTCTCGCAGCAAAGAAGATCACAGTCTCTCTGCTGGAAAGTATTTGTTTGGAACCCAAAGTGATTTCTCTCACAAGTTTCATAGGTTTAGGCTGAGCATCATAGTGGATCTAAGCATCGAGAACCTATACCCCTCTTAATAGTACGAAGGTCCAATGACTCAAAAGAAATAAAGAAGAACAACAAAATGAATACTACATCTTCAGTTTGTCTTCGACTTCCATCGCTGCAGTCAATTTCTTCAGACGATAGTACCGAATCAAAAGCTTTGCTTCAGCAGTAAACTTTCGAGGGGTCGATTACTTCACACCAATCTTCTCGACTATATGACTTCAACACATATAGCTCATTCTTCTCTACAACACAGATATACTTCAGTGAAGTTCCACGAACTTAGCACCGCATACATCATTCTCTTTGGTTGTGTTTGGTCTTTTTCTCTTTGTACGCACTAGCAAACAAATTGGTCCATACCTATTTCTGTCAACAATCTCCAAAACACAAGGTAGGCAGATATTGCACCAACAACCAGTCTTGAACAAAGGCAGTTCTTCTCGAGGAAATGGATATTTGAGTTCATCCTCGACTGAAATCACTTCATCTCCATATATTACTGATTTTTTATGACAAGCAGAAAGTCCATCATCTGAGATTCCTGTCGCTGTGTCGATTGAAATTTGTAGTTGAGAGGGAGTTCTTTGACGGGCGGCACTGAGGTTGAATTAGCCACTGGAGACTGTTGGGGTTGTCCTTTGGGAATCTTTTCTTGTGCAGAGGAAAGAATTGAAACATTTTGTTCTTCATGAGGAGGAGAAGCTTGAGGTTCAGACTGAGGAATTTCACCTTCTTCTCACACATGAGGCTGAGAATGAATATCATCATGAACAGGGGAGGCCACACGCACTAGTTCAGTTAGCCTTGGTGAGGGAGGTTCATCAGTGACTTGAACAGTGGGTTGAGAAGGAATTCCTGGCTCAGGAGATCTTTCCTTTTGAGGCTGAGCTTCAGGATGATCGGGAGACTTTCTTTGGTAGGAGGAGGAGCATTTTTCATAGCAATTTTCTTTCACTTCTTCTGTGTCTGCTGAGCAGTTTGATCAATGTGTCCCTTGACAGATCATTGTAGCTAGTGGCATGTGCTTCATGCCAAAATTTTAAATTTGATAATTACACTCATGTCCACAACTTTTCAACGATACGCAAGCCCCATTTGGACAATGTTGGTGGAAGTTCAAACTAGCACTGGAGGAAGTTCAACTACTCTGCTTCGATGAGTCAGGAGTTATCCAAATAATATTCTCATCTCGTGATCAGAATAGTGTGTGTGTGTCTATATATATATATATATATATATATATATATATATATATATATAGAGAGAGAGAGAGAGAGAGAGAGAGAGTGTGAGAGAGAGAGTAACACTATTCTGATCATACGATCAAAATAATATTCTGAAAACTATAGGGCCGATGGAGATATTCTTGAGATCCCTAACAAACAAAAACAGAGTGACTTTACTGGCCCGTTGGGCACCTCCCGAACGGCCCATTCCACACCCACGACCTTATCCCCGTCACGATGCCTCCACGATCCCTGGATCCCCGCTAACCAAGCCACCGCGCCGCCCTCTCCGCCTGCCCTGAGTTGCCCCTCCCCATCGGCCTTGCGTCTCCCCTCCCTGCCGGCCCCACGCCAATGACTCTGCACCTCTCCTCCCGCCGCCCCCGCGCCCACGGCCCTGCGCCTCCCCTCCCCGTTGCCCCCGCACGCCGCCTGCATCATGTCGCCACCGGACACACACCGTCGTCATCCGCCCCAACCACTTTACCAGATCCATCTTCCCAACCACCTATGCCGCTGCCGTCCTTCCACCGACCACCTCCACCACCGCCCTCCGCCCCGACAACCTCGATCGCCTCCCTCCACCCCACCAACCTCCATCCCCGCCCTGCGTTCCAGCCACCTCCGCCGCGCCTTCCCCACCCACCTCCTCCATGGCTTCCCTCCATCCCGACCACCCCAGCCATAAACTTTCCCCGCGGCACGACCTTCCTTTCGCTCCATCGCGACCTTCCCTCTGCACCGATGCGGACTGCCCTCTGCTCCGGCGCGTCCTCCACAACCTTCCTTCTCTCCCCACTATGACGGTAACACGGGGAGCCATAGCTCATCACCGCCCTCTCCTCGTCATCTTGTGGCTAGAGAATTGTTTTGGTTGTTGCTATTTTGTTCAATTTCTTTTGGTTTAATGCAACATCTGTGTGCTGGGGAAATGAACTTTGCGAAAATTGTAGTTCAGGTCATGCCTTTGCTTGAACCCATGCACCACTACTTCCGAATCAGCTCTACTCATTCAAGCTACATGTTTGATCTTTGTTTCTCCAATATTGTTTGCAAATTCATTATTGTTGGTATGGATGCTTCTCTGCTATTCATCTTAGTATATTAAAAAAAGAAGCATGAATGATTGGGTCTATATCTGCATAAAAAGAGAGCCCCGTTCTGAGTATTGATTTGACAATTTATTTCATATGTTGTTAATTTTTTTAACCATGTAGAATGTGAGGTACTGAGATATACGTGCCAATGCGTGTGTTCATGCACTGGTGTGTGCGTGCATCGAGGATCTTTCTGAACTTCTTTACGTCTACAAAAAGAGGACCATTCAGAAATCCTAATGTGCAGTTGTTCTTGTGTGTGTGTGTGTGTGTGTTTTCCTTCAGAGCATTTTCTTCTGGGCAATTGAGAGCACCCTCACACTGATCCGATCTGCCGCGCCGCCCCGAGTCATCCCAATGCAGCCCCTAGCCATTCAACTATGCGACCCGGTCCGTTCAATGATGGAACCGTCGGCCGTTCATGAACACAACACAACCTTGGATCTTGCTGCTCACCGTCCAGTTCAACTTCTGCTGAATCTGGTAAAGGGAGACTTCTTGTAAAGCAATTCCCTCTTAACGTTTTTCGTTCAAAGTTCTAATTTGTTAGCTACTTCAGCTTCAGCTAGCCTGTGTACGTGGTTACTAATTAAGGTGGCATGCATTCAGTGCGACCTTGTTTTCGTCTCCACATGTCTCCAATGGCACTACGAAGAGATAGGTCAGCATCTGGCACTCATGAAGTTCAGTTTGTTGATTTGCTGAAGTTCTTAAAGTGGACTATAATCGTGCATATTTTTGCAAGGCCTTGTGAAGTTTAGTTTGTTTCACTTTCTGAAGTTCAGTTTCAACTAGCCTGTGTATGTGGCTACTAATTAAGGTGGCATGCATTCAGTGCGACCTTGTTTTCGTCTCCACATGTCGCCAATGGCACTACGAAGAGATAGGTCAGCATCTGGCACTCTTGAAGTTCAGTTTGTTGATTTGCTGAAGTTCTTAAAGTGGACTATAATCGTGCATATTTTTGCAAGGCCTTGTGAAGTTCAGTTTGTTTCACTTTCTGAAGTTCAGTTTCTTGATTTTCTGAAGAGAAAGGTTGCTTCACTTGCACTCGTCGATCATGTCCTATGTGGTGATCTTCTTGACTCCTAGGTTCAGCACAAACCGAGAATTGTAGGCATCTTCTGAGTTTTAAAATCCTGAATTTGCGGCACTGACTGAAACAACATGGATGCACTTTGACTGGTTTATGCAAAAAAAATACTCGTATGTGTTCATATTGGCACATTACTGTAAAATGTGGGCATTTTTCGATTCAGATAGAGGGGGTCGGTTGTTAGTTCAGGCGAATCTCTCTCTCTCTCTCTATCTATCTCTCTCTCTCTCAATTTTCGTGTAATTACGATGAAAATTGTGTTGTTTCCATAAGTGGATTTGTTCAGAATAAACTTCTTAGACAATTTTTTTAGAAGAAAACAAAAAAATCTAATTTCTTGGGAAAACACTAGAACTTCACGTACTAAAAATACAGAAAATCTTACTGCACTGAAAAAATATAAGAAGTTCATAAAAATCAAATTGAGAAGTTCAAATTAAAATAATGGAAGCAATTTAATGTTTATAAGAAAAGAATCCCATTTTCTAAAAAAGCAAAGAAGTTCAAACTAAAAAAATAGATTAGTTCAATGTGTTGTCATCATGAGTTTTTGGCTTCTAAAGAATAAAATAGAGAATTACAAATTAAAAAGAGCGTAGTTCAAAAAAAATACATAACATTTTGCTATGGATTTTCCTGCCACTTAAACATACAACAAAAAATTTCAAATTAAGATAATAGAATACTTCTATATTTGTAAAACACATACTTTTCACGTTTTAAAAATAACCCCAAGGAGGTCAAACTAAAATAATAGAGCAGTTCAAATAGTTTATAAAAATCGATTTTTTCTGTTTGAAAGAAAAATCTAGAAATTCTAATTTAAATAACAAAAGTAGTTCAATGTTTATTTACCAAAAAGTGTTTTCCTCAATAATAATTAATACTAAATGACAAGAAGTTCATATTAAAATAACAAGGCCGTTCCATGTATACAAAAAAACATCACACTTCAAAAAAATGAGGCACACATATATTTGTAAAAATAGTTCCCATGGATTTTTGCATTTCTAAAAAAACAAGAAGGGAAAATTAAAATAACTGTGCTTTTGAACATATTTTCTCCTCTTTTTTTAACCTAGAAGTTCAAATTGAAATAGCGGAGCAGTTCGATGTATATAAAAAACTAGGGTTTGTCCATCACGAAAGAACTAAAAGAAATAAAAAAACAAGTAGTTCAAATTAAAAAATGAAGCAATTCGATATTTATAAAAAAACTCAGATTGTTTCTTGTTGTAAATAATAAAATCAAGAAGTTTGAAATAAAAATAATGGAGTACCTCGACCTATAAGGAAAACTCAAATTCTTTCCCTTTCAAGGAAAAAAATGCATGAAGTACAATTGAAAGAAAAATTGTTCGATGCTTATTTAAAAACCTTATTTTTCTAAGATTAAACTAAGAAGTTCAAATTAAAGTAAAATAAAAGTTCAAATTCTATAACAAACTCATATTTTATTTCCCATACTAAAGAATAAAAGGAAGAAGTTCAAACTAAAAAAAGGAATAAATAAAATGTTTTAGAAAAGTTTTCCTCATTTATAGGGTGGGCTTGTATTTTTCTGTTAGTAAAACAAATAAACCGAGAAGTCCAAATTACAAAGTTAGAGCAGTTCGATATTTATAAAAAACTTAGATTTTCTAGAAATAAAGTTTTTGTAATGAATAATTTTTTATTCCCATGTAATGTCCAGAGACGTTGGTGAAGAGCATTTCATTCCCGTATTCTCCCTGTATTTAATGAAATGAAGTTCAACAACAAGAAAATGAGAAGTTTGGATTGTTTAACTTTTACAAAAAAGACTTAGATATTTTTCCTATGACTATAAGAATAGAATGAAGAAGATCAAATTAAAATAAATAGAGCAACACAAAATTTATAGAGAAACTGGATTTTCCCCGTTTTTAGAAAAAAAGCTAGAGGTTCAAATTTAAATCACGGAGAAGTTCAATGTTTTTTACAATACCAACGTTAAATTAAAAAAATAGAGCAGTTCAAAATGTTTATAAAAACAGATTTTCCCTCTTTTAGAAAAAGACTTAGAAGGTCAAATCTAAATAATTAAGCAGTTCGATATTTATTACATAACTAGGCCTTTTCGTGTTACTAATGAATAACACCAAGAAGTCCTAATTAAAAAATGAAGTTGTTTGAAGTTTATAAAAAACTCAAATTTTCCCCAATACTAAAGATTAAATCTAGAAGTTCAATTTAAAATAACGGAGTAATTCAACTTATATAATAAAACTCAAGTTCTCTCGTTCATACAGAATAAAACCAAGAAGTTAAATTTGAAAAAAGCGGAGTAGTTTGATATTTATTTGAAAAATCAGATTTTTCCGGTGACTAAAGAATAAAACCAATAAGTTCAATTCGAGTTCGATGTTTCTAACCAAACTCCAGTTTTCACATTTCTAAAAATACATAACAACTTCTAATAAAATAGTAAGAGCGGTTCGATGTCTATTCCCAGATTTTTCCATTACTAAAGAGAAACAGAGAGAAGTTCAGATTGATAACTGTCAGAAGATCACGTACTACATGGTCTACATTTTCGTATGAGTAATAAAGAATAAAAAGGCAAAGTCTAAATATTTTGTTGCGCAAAATTCAAGTGATCTGCCCGGGAAAGTTCAAAAATTCTTCTAAGAGAGGTTCACCGTGTATTTAAATGTTAAAAAACACACACAAAAATGTTGTTTTGCTGTCTGAAAATAATCCTGTCAATCCATTACAAATTTGAAACAAAAATGCTTTCCATGAAAAATGTTCTTTATATTCAAAAAATTTCCAAGAGTATATCATATTCTTATTCCAAAATAAACGGTTAAAAATAAAATGGTGTATGTTGTTCAAAAAAAAGTTTATCTATATTAAAAAAGTTGTGTCTTTTCAACAAGTTCTAATGGTTTATCATTTGTGAAACTTCGAGTAACGGGCAAGGAATTACAAAAAAATACGTCGCCAAAGTTCAATATGAAAACAACGAGCAATTCAACTACTATACAAAATGTGTTTTAGATGAGAATAAAAGAATACAAAACTAAAAGCCTAATGCTTTGTTGCAAGAAGTTCATGTGCTCCACCCTTCACGGTTCAAAAAATATATTACGAGACTTCGACCTTCAATTACATGTTAAAAAAGAGAGGCAAAAACAACATCGTGTTTGCCATTTTTAAATTTGCTCTCAAATGGCAATGAATTTGTAACACCTGTCTGCATGAAAAAGTTGCTCCTATTCATGAGCTTTCCAACGGTATATTATATGCTACATTCCAATCTACGATTTAAAAGTTTCATGTGTACCAATTAAAACACATTTCTATGTATTCAGAAAATTCTTTTGAACAGTCGCGAGTATGAAAAAATGATCAATACGAAAAAGT
The DNA here is from genome assembly GCF_002162155.2 of Triticum dicoccoides. NCBI lineage: Eukaryota > Viridiplantae > Streptophyta > Magnoliopsida > Poales > Poaceae > Triticum > Triticum dicoccoides. Next base: position 329,661,678 of record NC_041391.1, on the reverse strand, counting down.
TGCATGTTTTCAACAACTTTCCATCGATATATCTCAATTTCGGTAAGTGGTTGAGGAGTTACGGACAATAAACCGCATGTGAAAAACAGAGTGAAGTTCAAATGGAACTGCTCTAGAAGTTCAACCTCTTCAGGCAGTGCATTTTTGGAGACTCAGTTTTCGCGATGAAGGTAGAATGCATGGTCTCGCCATTTTCAAAATTACATAAAAACAACTGGGAATCCGAGAAAAGTTTCTACACAAAAAAGTTTCACATTTCATATAGCTATCCAGGGGTATATTATTTGCCCCATTTCGATAAAGTTTGCACAAATTACGGCCAAAATACGATTTCATCCATTTTCAAAATTGTTGTAAAACCTTAGGGAATTGGGAGAAACATTATATACATAATTTTTTTGCATTTCTCCAAGATTTCCAACACCATATTATTTGCTGCATTCAGACAAGCGGTCAAAAAACTTAACTTGAAAATACGAACTCAGTGGAACTTTGACCGTTTTCTAAATTACTCTTGAACCGTTAAAATTATAAAAACTTTCTACATGAAAAAAAGTGCATTTTCATAAGCTTTCCAATGCCATATTGTTTTCCTCCATCGAACTAGCCATTTAGAAATGGCCTCAATAATACGAACTCGGCTGTTCGGTTTGTGAAATTCTACGATTTTTCAAATTACTCTTTAACCATAAGGAGTTAGGGAAAACTTTCTACGTGTGGAATAAGTGAATTTGTAGTAGATTTCCAACACCATATTATTTGCCTCCTTTTGATAAACGGTTTAGAAATGAGCTTGAAAATACGATTCACGTTTTGTGTATGAAGAAAAAACAGTTTTCAAAATTGCTCTTTAACCGTGTTGATTTTACCAAAAATTTAACTTAGATCATGAGACACGTGTCCACAACTTTCCAACGGTATATCGCAAGCCCCATTTGTGTAATGTTTATGGAAGTTCAATCTAGTATTGGTTGAAGTTCAACTACTACTGCTGGGATGGGTCGGGTTGTTATCAGAATATTATTCTGATCTCGTAATAAGAATAGTATTTATATACATATAGCGAGAGGGAGGGAGGGAGGGAGATAGATAGAGAGAGAGAGAGAGAGAGAGAGAGAGAGAGAGATTGAGCGAGTGTGGGCCTCCATGCGGTCGAAAGCATGAGACGGTTTAGAGAGAGTGACCTAGATAGACAATGTGCGTGCATGTGCGCGAGAGGGGGGGTCTAGATAGGCAATGCAATTATCTAGCGAGAGAGGATGGGGGGAGAGCTCAGCATGGAGTGCAATGGCAGAGGTGTGAGAGAAATATGTTTGTTGATATATTGGGGGAAAAGGTGTAGTGTATTTGAGAGAGTTAGAGATCGAAACATGGAGAGAAAGAATGAGCATGTGTTGGAAACCAATAGCTCTATAAGGTGGTTCAGAGGGGAAGATTGATCGATAGAGGAAGTATGTAGTGTGTGTACTGGGGGGACCTAAACACAACATTTTAATGTATATAGTACTAGACTTAATATTGACATTTCATTTTAGTGTACATTATAAATTTGTATTGAGGACCATGCATATAGCTTCTATAATTATTTCAAATTTGTGACATACTAGGTTTGGAAAAGTTGATGCACTAATATGGACTCGATTGTTGTGGTATTTGAAGGAAATATGCCCTAGAGCCAATAATAAAGTTGTTATTTTATATTTCCTTATTCATGATAAAGGTTTATTATTCATGCTATAATTGTATTGATCGGAAACTTAAATACATGTGTGAATACATAAACAAATACCGTGTCCCTAGTAAGCCTCTACTAGACTAGCTCGTTGATCAAAGATGTTTAAGGTTTCCTAACCATAGACATGTGTTGTCATTTGATAACCGGATCACATCATTAGAAGAATGATGTGATGGACAAGACCCATCCGTTAGCTTAGCATATGATCGTTTAGTTTATTGCTATTGCTTTCTTAATGTCAAATACATATTACTTCGACTATGAGATTATGCAACTCCCAGATACTAGAGGAATACCTTGTGTTCCATCAAACATCACAACATAACTGGGTGATCATAAAGATGCTGTACAGGCATCTCCGAAGGTGTTTGTTGAGTTGGCATAGATTGAGATTAGGATTTGTCACTCCGAGTATCGAGAGGTATCTCTAGGCCCTCCCGGTAATACACATCATAAGAAGACTTGCAAGCAAAGTGACAAAGGAGTTAGTTGCAAGATTATGTATTACAGAACGAGTAAAGAGACATTCCGGTAACGAGATTGAACTAGGTATGAAGATACCGACGATCGAATCTGGGCCAAGTAATATACTGATGGAAAAGGGAATTATGTATGTTGTCATAAGGTTCGACCGATAGAGATCTTCATAGAATATGTAGCCAATATGGGCATCCTAGTTCCGTTATTGGTTATTGACCGGATAGGTGCCTCAGTCATGTCTACATAGTTCTCGAACCTGTAGGGTCCGCATGCTTAACGTTCATTGACGATATAGTGTTATATGAGTTATATGATTTGGTGATTGAATGTTGTTCAGAGTCCTAGATGAGATCACGGACATGACGAGGAGTCTCAAAATGGTCGAGAGGTAAAGATTGATATATATGACAATGGTACTCAGACACCGGAAGAATTTTGGGATGCACTGGTATTCATCGGGGCACCGGAAGGGGTTCGGGCACCCCCGGTAGGTGTATGGGCCTAATGGGCCATGGGAGGGATAGACCAGCCCACAGGGGCTTGTGCGCCCCTCTCTCTGGACGGCCGGCCCTAGGGAAGGAATGGGCTGGCCCCTCCTGCCTTCCCCTTCTCATGGGAGAAAGGAAATGTGTGTGTGTGGGGGGGTGCCTCCCTCCCCTACCTTTCCCCCACACCTAAACATGGTAGGGGGCCGCCACCTGGGTGGAGACCCCAAGTAGGATTCGGCCTACTTAGGGTGCCCTCCGGGCTGCTCCCTTCTCCCCCACCTATATATATGTGGGAGGGGGCGCCTAGCACACCTAGAACAATTGCGCAGCTGTGTGCGTTACCCCCTCCACCGTTTACACCCCCGGTCATATTTTCGTACTACTTAGACGAAGCCCTGTGGAGATCACTTCACCATCACCGTCACCACACTGTCGTGCTGCCGGAACTCATCCACTACCTTCAAGAGGCGCTTCAACTCCATCCATGAAAAGGTCAAGGATGGAGACACAGAAATTTGCAAAGTACATACAGATCTGAATGTGGCAGACCCATTGACTAAGCCTCCTCCGCAAGCAAAACATGATCAACACCAAGACTCCATGGGTGTTAGATTCATTACAATGTAATCTAGATTATTTACTCTAGTGCAAGAGGGAGACTGAAGAAAATATGCCCTAGAGGCAATAATAAAGTTGCTATTTTGTATTTCCTTATTCATGATAAAGGTTTATTATTCATGCTAGAATTGTATTGATCAGAAACTTATATACATGTGTGAATACATAAACAAATACCGTGTCCATAGTAAGCCTCTACTAGACTAGCTCGTTGATCAAAGATGGTTAAGGTTTCCTAACCATAGATATGTGTTGTCATTTGATAATGGAATCACATCATTAGGAGAATGATGTGATGGACAAGACCCATCCATTAGCTTAGAATATGATCGTTTAGTTTATTGTTATTGCCTTCTTAATGTCAAATACATATTCCTTCGACTATGAGATTATGCAACTCCGGATACCAGAGGTGTGTTATCAAACGTCACAACGTACTGGGTGATCATAAAGATGCTCTATAGGTATCTCCGAAGGTGTTTGTTGAGTTGGCATAGATCGACATTCGGATTTGTCACTCTGAGTATCGGAGAGGTATCTCTGGGCCCTCTTGGTAATACACATCATAAGAAGCCTTTCAAGTAAAGTGACTAAGGATTTAGTTGCAAGATGATGTATTACGGAATGAGTAAAGAGACTTGCCGGTAATGAGATTGAATGAGGTATGAAGATACCAATGATGAATCTCGGGCAAGTAACTGATGACCCACAAGTATAGAGGATCTATCGTAGTCCTTTCGATAAGTAAGAGTGTCGAACCCAACGAGGAGCAGAAGGAAATGATAAGCGGTTTTCAGCAAGGTATTCTCTGCAAGTACTGAAATAAGTGGTAACAGATAGTTTTGTGATAAGATAAATTGTAACGAGAAACAAGTAAAAAGAGTAAATAAAGTGCAGCAAGGTGGCCCAATCCTTTTTGTAGCAAAGGACAAGCCTGGACAAACTCTTATAATAGGAAAGCGCTCCCGAGGACACATGGGAATATCGTCAAGCTAGTTTTCATCACGCTCATATGATTCGCATTCGGTACTTTGATACTTTGATATGTGGGTGGACCGGTGCTTGGGTGATGTTCTTACTTGAACAAGCATCCCACTTATGATTAACCTCTATTGCAAGCATCCGCAACTACAACAAAAGTATTAAGGTAAACCTAACCATAGCATGAAACATATGGATCCAAATCAGCCCCTTACGAAGCAACGCATAAACTAGGGTTTAAGCTTCTGTCACTCTATCAACCTACCATCTACTTATTACTTCCCAATGCCTTCCTCTAGGCCCAAATAATGGTGAAGTGTTATGTAGTCGACGTTCACATAACACCACTAGAGGCTAGACAACATACATCTTATCAAAATATCAAACGAATACCAAATTCACATGACTACTAATAGCAAGACTTCTCCCTTGTCCTCAGGAACAAACGTAACTACTCTCAAAGCATATTCATGTTCATAATCAGAGGGGTAATAATATGCATAAAGGATCTGAACATATGATCTTCCACCAAATAAACCAACTAGCATCAACTACATGGAGTAATCAACACTACTAGCAACTAGCACCAATCCCGGACTTGGACACAAGAATTGGATACAAGAGATGAACTAGGGTTTGGAGATGAGATGGTGCTGGTGAATATGTTGATGGAGATTGCCCTATCCTGATGAGAGGAGCATTGGTGATGATGATGGTGATGATTTCCCCCTCCCAGAGGGAAGTGTCCCCGGCAGAACAGCTCTGCCGGAGCCCTAGATTGGTTCCGCCAAGGTTCCGCCTCATGGCAGCGGCGTCTCGTCCCGAAAGGTTGCCTTCTATTTGTTTCTCATTGAAAGACTTCATATAGGAGAAGATGGGCATCGGAGAGCCACCAAGGGGCCCACGAGTTAGGGGGGCGTGCCCCAGGGGGGCGCGCCCCCATCCTCGTGAGCAGGGTGTGGGCCCCCTGGCCTTCATCTTTGGCGACGATTTTTCTTTATTTATTTTAAGATATTCCGTGGAGTTTCAGAACTTTTGGAGTTGCGCAGAATAGGTCTCCAATATTTGCTCCTTTTCTAGCCCAGAATTCCAGCTGCCGGCATTCTCCCTCTTCATGTAAACCTTGTAAAATAAAAGAGAATAGCCATAAGTATTGTGACATAACATGAAATAACAGCCCATAATGCAATAAATATTGATATAAAAGCATGATGCAAAATGGACGTATCAACTCCCCCAAGCTTAGACCTCGCTTGTGCTCAAGCGAAAAGCTGATAACAATAAATATGTCCTCATGTTTAGGGGTAGAGGCGTCGATAAAAATAAAATACGGACATGAAGGCATCATGATTATTTCCATAACAGCAACATATATAGATTTTGTCATATGATTACTTATGTTCAAGTGATGATCTTTTCACAATGCAAAAGTATGAATTAGAAACCTTATTGAGCACCAAAAAATTATAACCTCAGTCATTGAAGCAATTGCAATTTATCATGACATCGGAAAGAGTCTATGTCAGAGCTTAAAAGCAAGTCCACATACTCAACTATCACTTAGTCCTTCATAATTGCTAACACTCACGCAATACTTGTGGTTATGGAGTTTTAATCGGACACAGAGAAAGATAGGGGCTTATAGTTTTGCCCCACAACCTTTTACCTCAAGGGTAATGTCAACAATAATAATTCATGCTCCCCTATATCCAATTAGATATATATATATATATATATATATATATATATATATATATATATATATATATATATATATATCATGTTATTTCCAACATGCTGAGCTTGCCAAAGGATAAAATGAAAAAGGAAAGGTGAAGATCACCGTGACTCTTGCATAAGGTAGAGGATAATAATAAAAGATAGGCCCTTCGCGGAGGGAAGCAGAGGTTGTCATGCGCGTTTAGGGTTGATGCACAAAATCATAATGCAAAAGAACGTCACTTTATATTGCCCCTTGTATGTGGACCTTTATTATGCAGTCCGTCGCTTTTATTACTTCCACAACAAGTTCATACAAAGCTTATTTTCTCTGCACTAATAAGTCATGCATATTTAGAGAGCAATTTTTATTGCTTGCACCGATGACAACTTACTTGAAGGATCTTACTCAATCCATAGGTAGATATGGTGGACTCTCATGGCTGAACTGGTTTAAGGGTATTTGGAAGCACAAGTAGTATTTCTACTTGGTGCTGAGAATTTGGCTAGCATGAGGGGGAAAGGAAAGCTCAACACGTTAGAGGATCCATGACAACATATTGTATCTCAGATGTAAGAAAACATAACTCATTATGTTGTCTTCCTTGTCCAACCTCAACTCTTTAGCATGTCATATTTTAATGAGTGCTCCCAATCATAAAAGATATCAATGATAATATATCTATATGTGAAACCTCTCTTTCCATATTACTTCCTATTAATAGCAATGATGACCAAAGCTATATTTGCCAACTCCCAACAACTTTTAATCATCATACTCTTTCTATGTGAAGTCATTACTTTCAATAAGATCAATATGAACTCTTTGATTCTTTTTATTCTTTTTCCTCTTTTATTTTATTCACCCAAGATCATGGAAAAATAATCAAGTCCTTGAATCAACACTAATCTTTATTATATAGCTCACGGACTCGATTACAAAGAAGGATCATAAAGCAAAACTCAAAACTAGATCATGCCATGACTTTATTCTACTAAATCAAGATACTACTAAAAGATCGAACTAAGAAAAACGGTAAAGATAGGAGTTGTGATGGTGATACGATACCAGGGCACCTCCCCCAAGCTTGGAAGTTGCCAAGGGGAGTGCCCATACTCATGTGATTATGTCTCCTTCTTTGGTGATGGAGGTGGTGATGATGACGATGAATAATCGCACATCGAGCGTAAAAGCTCCTCCAACTTGCGGATAATGCCCTTGGGCCCAGCAATATGATCCTTCAACAAAATATTCTCCTCTATGAGATACTTGTTCTATATGCGGGCTAACTCAATCATCTTGAAAGCTTCAATCTCTGTTGGAGTGAAAAGGTTAGGTAAAGGTTGAGGAGTGTCTTCTTCTTTCACCACCGGAGCTTGAGCCTCAATGGCCTTCTTGATCTCTTCTAGTTCCTCTCTTTTCAACTCTATCTTCAATAGCCGAGCATCCTTGTCTTTGTTGTTAGAGGAGGGAGAAGTCATGGTGCTCTAAATCTGCAACGGAAACAGCTCGAAACAAAAACAGAGGATATTTGCGTGATACGGTGGTCAAAACCTTCGGGAGAATATATAATGAATTTTTAACGACCAAAATACGTATTGTGCAAGGGGGTAGGGCGCGCCCACCACCCTCGTGGGGCCCTCGTGTCCTACCCGTACTGCCACTTATTTTTCTATTTTTCTAAATATTCCAAAACGAAGAAATATTGCCTTAAAAATTATTTTGGAGTCGGTTTACTTACCGTACCACATACCTATTCCTTTTCGGAGTCTGGAACGGTCTGGAAAGTGTCCCTTGTGTATTCCTCCGGGGTTACGGTTTCAATAACATTGGTTTCAACATTTATAGGATTACCTGAGATATAGTGTTTGATCCTTTGACCGTTTACCACCTTCGGATTTGTGCCTTCGAAGTTGTTGATTTTTATGGCACCTGAACGATAGACCTCCTCGATAACGTAGGGACCTTCCCATTTAGAGAGAAGTTTTCCTGCAAAAAATCTTAAATGAGAGTTGTATAGCAATACATAATCACCTACATTAAACTCACACTTTTGTATCCTTTTGTCATGCCATCTTTTAACTTTTTCTTTAAACAACTTGGCATTTTCATAAGCTTGGGTTCTCCATTCATCAAGTGAGCTAATATCAAATAACCTCTTCTCACCGGCAAGTTTGAAATCATAGTCGAGCTCTTTAATAGCTCAATGTGCCTTATGTTCTAGTTTGAGAGGTAAGTGACATGCTTTTCCATAAACCATTTTATACGGAGACATGCCCATAGGATTCTTATATGCAGTTCTATAGGCCCATAATGCGTCATCCAGTTTCTTGGACCAATTCTTTCTAGACCTATTAACAGTCTTTTGCAAAATTAATTTGAGCTCTCTATTGCTCAATTCTACTTGACCACTAGACTGCGGGCGATATGGAGATGCAATTCTATGATTAACGTTATATTTAGCAAGCATTTTACGGAAAGCACCATGAATAAAGTGTGAACCACCATCAGTCATTAGATATCTAGGGACTCCAAACCTTGGAAAAATAACTTCTTTAAGCATTTTAATAGAAGTGTTATGATCAGCACTACTAGTTGGAATAGCTTCTACCCACTTAGTAACGTAATCAACAGCAACTAAAATATGTGTATATCCATTAGAGGCAGGAAAAGGTCCCATATAGTCAAAGCCCCAAACATCAAATGGTTCAATAACAAGTGAATAATTCATAGGCATTTCTTGACGTCTACTAATATTGCCAATTCTTTGACATTCATCACAAGACAAAACAAACTTGCGGGCATCCTTGAAGAGAGTGGGCCAATAAAAACCGGATTGCAATACCTTATGTGCAGTTCTATCTCCAGCATGGTGTCCTCCATAAGCGTCGGAGTGACACTTGCGTCGAATCTGTTCCTGTTCATGCTCAGGTACACAACGTCTAATAACACCATCTACTCCTTCTTTATAAAGATGTGGGTCATCCCAAAAGTAATGTCGCAAATCATAGAAAAACTTTTTCTTTTGTTGGTATGTGAAGCTAGGTGGTATAAATTTAGCAACAATATAATTAGCATAATCAGCATACCATGGAGTGCTACGAGAAGTACTTATGACATTTAATTGTTCATCGAGAAAGCTATCATCAATAGGTAGTGGGTCATCAAGAACATTCACTAACCTAGATAAGTTGTCTGCAATGGGGTTCTCAGCTCCTTTTCTATCAACAATATGCAAATCAAATTCTTGCAGCAAGAGAACCCATCTAATAAGTCTAGGTTTTGCATCTTTCTTTTCCATAAGATATTTAATAGCAGCATGATCAATGTGAATAGTTACTCTAGAATCAACAATATAGGGTCTGAATTTATCACAAGCAAATACAACTGCTAAAAGTTCCTTTTCGGTAGAAGCATAATTTCTTTGAGCATTGTCTAGAGTCTTACTAGCATATTGGATAACATTTAATTTCTTATCAACTCTTTGCCCTAGAACATCACCTACAGCATAATCACTAGCATCACACATAATTTCAAAGGGTAAATTCCAATAAGGTGGCTCAACAACAGGTGCAGAGACTAATGCTTTCTTAAGTATTTCAAATTCTTCTACACAATCATCATCAAAGACAAATAGTACATCTTTTTGTAGTAAATTAGTCAGAGGCCGAGAAATTTTTGAGAAGTCCTTAATGAACCTCCTATAAAATCCGGCGTGACCAAGGAAACTTCTTATACCTTTGATGTCCTTGGGACATGGCATCTTTTCAATAGCATCAACCTTGGCTTTATCAACTTCAATACCTCTTTCAGAAACTTTGTGCCCCAAGACAATACCTTCATTAACCATAAAGTGGCACTTTTCCCAATTCAAGACAAGATTAGTCTCTTCACATCTCTGCAAAACTCGATCAAGATTGCTCAAGCAATCATCAAAAGAGGAACCATAGACGGAAAAATCATCCATGAAAACCTCACAAATTTATTCACAAAAATCAGAGAATATAGCCATCATGCATCTTTGAAAGGTAGCAGGTGCATTACATAAACCAAAAGGCATACGTCTATAAGCAAAAGTACCAAAAGGGCATGTAAAAGTAGTCTTTGATTGATCTCTAGCCGATACAGGTATTTGAGAGAAACCAGAATAACCATCTAGAAAGCAATAATGTGTATGTTTGCATAATATTTCTAGCATTTGATCAATAAAAGGTAAGGGGTAATGATCTTTCTTAGTAGCCTTATTTAATTTGCGGAAATCAATTACCATCCTATAACCTGTAATAATTCTTTGCGGAATCAATTCATCTTTATCATTAGGGACAACAGTAATACCTCCCTTCTTAGGGACACAATGGACAGGACTTACCCACTGACTATCAGCAACGGGATAAATTATACCTGCCTCTAGAAGCTTGAGTATTTCTTTTCTTACCACTTCTTTCATTTTAGGATTCAAACGTCATTGAGGATCACAAACTGGTTTGGCATCCGCTTCCAAATTTATTTTATGTTGACATAGAGTGGGACTGATGCCCTTAAGATCATCAAGATTATATCCAATAGCGACACGATGCTTCTTCAGAGTTTTCAATAATCTTTCTTCTTCATGCTCTGAAAGGTTAGCACTAATAATGACAGGATATATTTCCTTTTCATCAAGATAAGCATATTCAAGATTATCAGGCAACGATTTAAGCTCAAACACTGGATCACCCTTGGGTGGAGGAGGATCCCCTAGGATTTCAATAGGAAAATTGTGTTGCAGAATAGGTTCCTGTTTAAAGAATACTTCATCTATTTCCCTTCTTTCATTCATGAACATATCATTTTCATGGTCTAGCAAATAGTGTTCTAAAGGATCACTAGGAGGTACAACAATAGAAGCAAGACCAATAATTTCATCTTTACTAGGAAATTCTTCCTCATGATGTTGTTTACTAAATTTAGAGAAATTAAACTCATGAACCATATCATCCAAGCCAATAATAACAACATTCTTTTCGCAGTCTATCTGAGCATTAACATTATTCAAGAAGGGTCTACCAAATATAATGGGACAAAAGCTATCTTGTGGAGAACCAAGAACAAGAAAATCAGCGGGATATTTGGTTTTTTCACACAAGACTTCAACATCTCTAACAATTCCCATTGCAGATATAGTATCTCTAATGGCAAGTTTAATTGTAACATCAATATCTTCTATCTCAGCGGGTGCAATTTCATGCTTAATTTCTTCAACAAGGTATAGGTATAACACTAGCACTAGCACCCATATCACATAAGCCATGATAACAATGATCTCCTATTTTAACAGAAATAGCAGGCACGCCTATCACAGGTCTATGTTTATCTCTAGCACAAGGTTTAGCAATTTTAGCAGTTTCACCACAGAATTGAATAACATGCCCATCAATATTATCAGACAAGAGATCTTTAACAATAGCAATATTAGGTTCTACTTTGACTTGCTTGGGAGGTGTATAAGTTCTAATATTGCTTTTATGAACAACAGTTGAAGCTTTAGCATGATCCTTCATTCTAACAGGGAAAGGTGGTTTCTCAACATAAGAAGTGGGAACAATAGGATCATTATAAGTGACAGTCTTTTCTTCAACTTTAATAGGTGCAGCTACTTTTACTTCTATGGGAGTATAATATTTAAACCACTTCTCCTTGGGGAGATCAACATAGGTAGCAAAAGATTCACAGAAAGAAGCTACTATCTCAGAGTCAAGTCCATATTTAGTGCTAAACTTACGGAAAATATCGGTATCCATAAAAGATTTGACACAATCAAACTTAGGTGGCATACCTGACTCCTTACCTTCGTCGAGGTCCCAATCTTCAGAGTTGCGTTTAATTCTATCCAGTAAATTCCATTTAAATTCAATAGTCTTCATCATAAAAGAGCCAACACAAGAAGTATCGAGCATGGTGCGATTGTTATCAGAAAGTCGAGCATAAAAACTTTGAATAATTACTTCTCTTGGGAGCTCATGATTGGGGCATGAATATAACATTGACTTAAGCCTCCCCAAGCTTGAGCGATGCTTTCTCCTTTGCGTGCCCAAAAATTATATATATAATTGCGATCACGATGAACAAGATGCATAGGGTAATACTTTTGACGAAATTCCAATTTCAATCTTTTATAGTTCCATGATCCCGTATCATCACATAGCCTGTACCATGTCAATGTGTCTCCCTTCAAAGATAAAGGGAAGGCCTTCTTCTTAACAACATCATCGGGTATACCTGCAAGCTTAAATAGTCCACAAACTTCATCCACATAGAGTAGATGTTCATCAGGATGCTTTGTTCCATCTCCTGTAAAAGTGTTAGCTAGCAGTTTTTCCATCATACCCGAAGGAATTTCAAAAGGAGTTTCATTTTCAATAGGTTCAGTAGGTTGAGGAGCAAATCTTTGCTCTACTGGACAGGGTGAAGATACCCCGAAGAAGCCCCTCAGAGAATTACTTTCCATAGTAACAAGTGACAGAAAATTTCAGCACACTATATAAATTTTTCCTTACCAAATTCCACCTACCAAAGGCGCTACACTCCCCGACAACGGTGCCAGAAAAGAGTCTTGATGACCCACAAGTATAGGGGATCTATCATAGTCCTTTCGATAAGTAAGAGTGTCGAACCCAACCAGGAGCAGAAGGAAATGATAAGCGGTTTTCAGCAAGGTATTCTGTGCAAGTACTGAAATAAGTGGTAACAGATAGTTTTGTGATAAGATAAATTGTAACGAGCAACAAGTAAAAAGAGTAAATAAAGTGTAGTAAGGTGGCCCAATCCTTTTTGTAGCAAAGGACAAGCCTGGACAAACTCTTATAATAGGAAAAGCGCTCCCGAGGACACATGGGAATATTGTCAAGCTAGTTTTCATCACGCTCATATGATTCGCGTTCGGTACTTTGATAATTTGATATGTGGGTGGACCGGTGCTTGGGTGCTATTCTTACTTGAACAAGCATCCCACTTATGATTAACCTCCATTGCAAGCATCCGTAACTACAACAAAAGTATTAAGGTAAACCTAACCATAGCATGAAACATATGGATCCAAATCAGCCCCTTGCCAAGCAACACATAAACTAGGGTTTAAGCTTCTATCACTCTAGCAACCCATCATCTACTTATTACTTCCCAATGCCTTCCTCTAGGCCCAAATAATGGTGAAGTGTTATGTAGTCGACGTTCACATAACACCACTAGAGGCTAGACAACATACATCTTATCAAAATATCGAACGAATACCAAATTCACATGACTACTAATAGCAAGACTTCTCCCTTGTCCTCAGGAACAAACGTAACTACTCATGAAGCATATTCATGTTCATAATCAGAGGGGTAATAATATGCATAAAGGATCTGAACATATGATCTTCCACCAAATAAACCAACTATCATCAACTACAACGAGTAATCAACACTACTAGCAACCTACTAGCACCAATCCCGGACTTGGAGACAAGAATTGGATACAAGAGATGAACTAGGGTTGGAGATGAGATGGTGCTGGTGAAGATGTTGATGGAGATTGCCCTCTCCCAGTGAGAGGAGCGTTGGTGATGATGATGGTGATGATTTCCCCCTCCCGGAGGGAAGTTTCCCCGGCAGAACAGCTCTGCTAGAGCCCTAGATTGGTTCCGCCAAGGTTCCGCCTCGTGGCGGCGGAGTCTCGTCCCAAAAGGTTGCCTTATATTAGTTTCTCATCGAAAGACTTCATATAGGAGAAGATGGGCGTCGGAGAGCCACCAGGGGGCCCACGAGGTAGGGGGGCGCGCCCCAGGGGGGCGTAGCCCCCACCCTCGTGAGCAGGGTGTGGGCCCCTTGGCCTTCATCTTCAGCGACGATTTTTCTTTATTTAATTTAAGATATTCCGTGGAGTTTCAGGACCTTTGGAGTTGCGCAGAATAGGTCTCCAATATTTGCTCCTTTTCCAGCCCAGAATTCCAGCTGTCGGCATTCTCCCTCTTCATGTAAACCTTGTAAAATAAAAGAGAATAGCCATAAGTATTGTGACATAACGTGAAATAACAGCCCATAATGCAATAAATATTGATATAAAAGCATGATGCAAAATGGACATATCAATAACATACCGATGGACAAAGGAAATTACATACATTGTCATAAGGTTCGACCGATAAAGATCTTCGTAGAATATGTAGGAGCCAATATGGGCATCTAGGTTCCGCTATTGGTTATTCACCGGAGAGGTGTCTCGGTCATCTCTACATAGTTCTCGAACCTATAGGGTTCGCACGCTTAACGTTCATTGTGGGTATAATGTTATATGAGTTATATGATTTGGTGACCGAATGTTATTTAGAGTCCCAGATGAGATGACGTACATGATGAGGATTCTCGAAGTGGTCGAGAGGTAAAGATTGATATATAGGACGATGGTATTCAGATAGTGGAAGAGTTTCGGGATGCACTGGGTAGTTATCGGTTCACCGGAAGGGGTTCCGGGCACCTACGGTAGGTGGATGGGCCTAATGGGCCAAGGGAGGGATAGACCAGCCCACTCGGGGCTGTTGCACCCCTCTCCCTGGCTTGCCGGCGCTAGGGAAGGAAAGGGGGAGGGCTAGCCCCTCCTGCCTTCCCCTTCTCATGGTGGAAAGGAAGGGGGGCTCCCTCTCCTGCCTTTCCCCTGCACCTAAACATGGCAGGGGGTGCCACTTGGGAGGAGACCCCAAGTAGGATTCGGCCAACTTGGGGCGCCGTCCTGGCTGCTCCCTCCTCCCCCACCTATATGTATGTGGGTGGGGGGGTGCATAGCACACCCAGAACAACTGCTTAGCCGTGTGCGGTGCCCCCTCCACCGTTTACACCCTCGGTCATATTTTTGTAGTGCTTAGCTGAAGCCTTGCAGAGATCACTTCACCATCACCATCACCATGCTGTCGTGCTACTGGAACTCATCCACTACCTCGCTGTCTTGCTGGATCAAGAAGGCGGAGGTGCCGTACGTTCGGTACTTGATCGGTTGGAGCGCGAAGAAGTTCGACTGCATCAACTGCGTTATTAACGCTTCCGATTTTGGTCTATGAGGGTACGTAGACACGCTCTTCCCGCTCATTGCTATCCATATCCACGGATAGATCTTGAGTGTGCGTAGAATTTTTTTTGTTTTCCATGCAATGTTTCCCAACAATATTTTTTATGTGTGTGGTCATATGCTTGAATCCATCCAAAGTTTTCAAACCGCCATAGTGTTCATCTTATATGTATGAATTTGTGTTAAAAACATAGCATGGATACCATGAAATGCGAAATCAACGTTAGAAATTGGAGATCGCTATGTCCCAAACACACTCGAATTCAAAGAACTCATTAATTAATTACTAGTATCACATTTCGAAGGACTAATTATTTACAAGGAAAACACGAGCATGGAAATACATATAGATTCGTTTGCCAATGAAAAAAAGATTCGTTTGCATTCTCAAATGTAGGTGCACTAGGCAGACCATGGTCGTGTCGTGGTGGTGGCGTGTGTTACACGGATGCTAGCATCCTGCCTCTCAAATAAAAGAACAGCGACAAAAAACTTCATGCCTCCCTGATTCGGATTTAAATATCTGGCGGCCTGAATTCCAGCCTGACAAAATCCCCCTTCTCCCCTATCCCATTCATCACCCAGAGCGCTAAAATCCCTAATTCGCCGCCACCCAATTAAAAATTGAATCGCCCCTCATCTCGTCCATTTCCCCACCTCTGTACCAGACGACGATGACAAAGAGGACGGTCATGCTTTAGCACCGCACCGGAGCTATGTCATCTACACTCTCGTGCACCGCATCGGGTGGTCCACCAACAACGTCGGCTGCTGCTGCCAACGTGATTCTTAGACACCGACTTGCACCGCATCAGTGATTCTTAGACACTGACTTGCACCGCATCAGGTGTCCTTCACGGACACCATATTCCACCTCATCGGGGCTACTTCACCAAGCACATCATCGCACCTCCTCCCCTGAGGTCATTGGTGCTTCACCAACGACCTCGTCCACCGCATCATAGCGCTCCACCGCTGCTCAAGATCTGCACCCGTAAGCAGCCAACCAACACAAGCGGATCACCCTCAATGGCTCTGAAGTGACCCGCACCCTAGGCGAGTATGCCCAAACGCCGGCTCGAACAAGATATGCACATATCATGGTGATGTGCATTGTTCCGATGATGTTTGGATATCCTTTTACTGCTCTCTTAGCTTACACGTCTATGTGACTCTGCCATTAATTCTTATTTCTTCCAAAGCTATAATCTGAAACAAGAAAAACCATTTTTTAATGAAGCATAAGGTGCTACGGGATCTGGTACACATCGCACACGCTCGTATAACCTTGTAAGTACCTATCCTTTGGTACAACAGCAAGGTCGATTCCTCCCATTTGATAAACCGTTCGTTATACCAAAAATGCAGAGGGGGAAGGAAGGAGCACATGGACTGCAAATCCATGCAAGTGGTAACATGGGCTTCTACATGAATATCTAAAGCACAAGCAGAGCTGAAATGAGCCTTTACAATGAGCTAGCGTAAGTTCTTGCATTACATTTAATTTGTACTGGCATGCGTGTATGAGTTGCGTGTATGATTGGGGTCGTGAAATGTATTCTAGTGATGCTTGTGATTTACCCACAGAATGGTTGAATTGCTTGTTTCTACGAACTAAGTTGGCCAATAATGAGAAGGATGTCAGTCTCTTCATCCTATTACAGATTTCATAGATCTTGATATGCCAAATATAATCGCATGAAATATACAGTAAAAGCCAGTGTGATGTGTGTTGCTACAACTAGTCTCACAACTCGTCCTCATATAGCATATCAAGGTCGCACCATGTTATCAGATTAACCAATCAACTTACCAAAATGCAGTGTGGGAAGAAAGGCGTATTGAGACTGCATATCCAAGCAAGTGATGCCATGGACTCCAGCTTAGAACCTTGTAAGCGAAAAAGAAGTTGCAGTGTGTGTGTACAAAGAGCTAGGGTAAGTTCAGTTACCTGCTTCTCGGAATTTTAGTTAGCCACCGATTGCAAAATTGTTTAATTACCTTGTTTGGCTTAATTTAGTTTGCTACCGATTACATAATACCATAGCGTGTTTGGCGACCCCCTCCACTGCTCCCCACCTCTCCAGAGCCGCTCGAGCTCGACCAGCTTCTTCGGTGTGTCCCTGGTGATCCTTTGGTGCTCGCTGGTGCAGTTGGAGCCCCTGGAGTCGCCTCCTCGCGCCGTCTTCTTCCTCTCCGGTGAACCCCTATCGCGGCCGCTGCTGGAGACGAAGATCCCGAGCCCATCCGTCCATCCCTAGCCACGTTTCGGGTACGTATGGACTCCCCGTAGTCTTGCACGTCCATCCCCTCCATCCATGGCGGCGGCTGACCTCTCTTCACCGGAGAATCACCGGCGCTTTGCCGCCCCTCCTCTGTTTCCCTCTCTCTCCCTCTAAACCTGACACTGGGGGCCCACTATTAGCCTCACAGCCGCACCTGAAGTGGTATAAGTGGTGGCACCCCGCTGAAATACGCCTTGGACATCACCCCCCCCCCTCTATTTTCTTTTTATTTGATTTTAATTCAAATATTGACCATAACTTTGACTAGCCACAACTTCTAAACCATAAGTCCAAGTGAATTGATTCTTTTTGCATTGTGTTTGTCTTGGAATTCTCTAGCAGCACACAAAAGTTGAGATTTTTCTCTGTTGTCTAGAATTTCTAGTGATTTTCAGAAGTGTTCTTGATATTTTCTTTTTGTGGTTTTATTAATTTTCAGATGAGGATTCTTGCCTTGAAGGAAACCAGGAGGAGTGTGACCCTCCTCTGTGCTAAGGCAAGCCACCCAAATATTTGCATGGTGTCATTTCAATATTGATGATTTTCCAACTTGAATATGAGTTATTTCATGCATTTAATCATTTAAATGAATAATGGTTATGCTAATTTACTTTTCCTACTTGAAGTGCCTAGTAGTGTTTGAATGCATGAACTAGTATGAGGCAGTACAAGCATTTTTGAGAGTATGGTTATGATATGGTTATGATCGGTATCATTTTCATATATGAGTTATTGTTTTTAATATGATAATGGCATAACTAAAAATGATGAGGTAAAAAACCAGTGAAGTGATTTAAAAAAAACCCAGTGAAGTTGAAACCGGTGAGTAAAAGCGATGAGTAGTGCAAGTAGCATGATTCTAAGATGTTGATCCGTTTGTTTTCGTGTTATGTGGATATAGTGCATGTCGGATAGTTGCATGTTCATGCATACTGTGACTCAAGGTTCTTTCATTTCAGGTTAAACCTGATGTAAACTGAACTTGGACCTAATGTTGATCGGGTCATGGTGTCGCTGAATCGAGCTTCCCAGTGCAACCACATCTGCCTTTATTGGGAGGCCTTTATTCGGCCTGTTGTCATGCCTCTGGTCGGGGCCTCCAACAAGGGAAGGTTATGGGCGTGTGGTACCCTGTCCTGGTAAGTAGACATAACCTTGTGTTCCCGTTGTTGTTGTTATGGTACCTTGTCCCCGTTTGGGACCGTTGATTTGTTTTGCCACGACGATGGCCGTTGGATGTCTTTGGTAGACATCGGGGCCACCCATGACTTAGCCCAAGAGGGGAGTTGGTCAGAGTGGCCGAGAGAGTGTCATGGAAATGGGAGGGTTCCGTCAGAATGCCATTGATCCACCCGAATGGGAGTGTGAGGTCATGGGTTCTGTGGTGTGGGTACAGTGTACTAACCTCTGCAGAGTGTTTATTAATCTATCGGTAGTCACATCCTCGGTTATGGACACAACTCATAAGTAGGTCACACCATGGGTCAACATGAATAAGCT
Source organism: Triticum dicoccoides (assembly GCF_002162155.2). Lineage (NCBI taxonomy): Eukaryota > Viridiplantae > Streptophyta > Magnoliopsida > Poales > Poaceae > Triticum > Triticum dicoccoides. The sequence goes on along the minus strand of NC_041391.1, from coordinate 329,642,790 downwards.
AATCCTGCACACTAAAGATACACCATGGCACTGGTTATGTGATGAGATCATGGAGATCATGAGATGTTCATTGTTGCGGAGACCAAAGAGTTGGTTCTTTTTGTGATCCGGGAGTGATCACCGTATTGATGAAATTGGTTTGGTTTGTGATCCGGGAGTGACCACCGTTTTGATGATGTTGGTTACGAGTTAACCCGTTTGCTAAGTGAGTCCGAGGGACTCGGTGCACGAGCATGTTCATTGCATGAGTAGTATGTTGATGCTTTGCATGAGTAGTATGTTGATGCTTTGCATGAGTAGAATGTTGATGCTTTGCATGAGTAGTATGTAGAGGTTTTGCATTTAACCCTCTTAATTGTCATATTATTGATTGCCATTATGCTTTTACTTGTTGTGAGCCTGCAAGTACATTCAATGTACTGACCTGGCATGTCATGCCAGATTTCAGAAAAGACTTACCTGATCAGAGTGCTTCCCAGTGCCTAGATCGTGTCCACATTGGTGGCCCTATGCTATGGAGTTCCACTTCATCATCATTCCGGTGCTGCATAGTTGTCGTGATCGAGGGCCCTTCATGTTCATTAAAAAATGTACATATTGTTCAGCCGCACCGTGTGTGCCGCTTGGGCTCGCTACTTGATGTAATATCGAACCTATGTTTCCGCTAGCATCAGTAAAGTGGTTGTTTTGGTACCAAGTTGTTGTGTGTTGCCAGAAGACTAGATCTCTGGGCTAGCAATGCAAGGTAAACTGATTGCTCTGAGCCGGGGTGCCACAACGCTTGGTATCAGAGCTGTGCTGACTATAGGACACACTAGACCGCTAACGTGCTAGTTTAATGGTAGCTAGTTTGAATTTAGTGCCAGTAGTATTTTGCATCTGATTGATGCATTGCATGCACTTGATTTATTATTATTTCTAACCGACTACTGCTTGTGAGTGTAGATGGCTCCAGTACCGTATGCCTCCAAGTTGGAGCTGTCCCAGTACACTTCACCGCACCTTCTTCATAATGTATGGCGTCGCCTCTATCCTCACGGAAGAGACCCAGAGTATCGGGTGTACCGGGAGCGCCTAGCAGACTCAGTATACGAGTATCATGCCGTGGTTACCTTGAGCATCAGTTCAGCATCTCGGTCTTACACTCATTCCTCTAGGAGTGGTTTCACTTCTACCACTTCTCAGACTGTCTAGTTTGCTGCGTTTGAGATCCTCATTGAGCTACGCTACAACGAGATTCAGATGCAGACCCACCCAGGTTTTTACTACTATCCATCCCTGCACGCCGATGGTCGTGTCCACTTTGCTATCATTGATCCGGTGGCCGATAGTGCTACTAGCCACCTTTCCCGTTATATCACCGCTAGTAATGTTTTCATTCACGAGCTGGCTCAAGAGCTGACTCGTGCTCGCACTTCTTTAGTAGCCGCTAGATCCTATCCCACTCCACCTTCCATGAGATTTACTCCTTATATTGCACTAGTTTCTAGCTCGCCAGTTACCCCGGTTACTCCTTCGAGTAGCTCGGGCACCTTGACTGTGACTCCCCATAGTGCCCCTGTCGAGTGGGCCTCATTTCTCGCTACTCCTGCAGCCCCTATGCTCCAGTCTCATCCCGCACAGGCCCTTGAGGGATAGTCCTCGAGGCAGCGTCGTGGTGTCACCTTTAACCCAGAGGTTTTCGTTAACACCATCAGTTCAAGATCTGAGTCCGGGTCAGGAGAGGACCCCGCAGGTCCAGCAGAGCAGTAGATCATCATAGTAGCCAAAGTTGGTAGTATGAGTGTAGTCATATTAGTCATGATGTTTACTTATGTATGAGTACCTGTCATGATGTTCCCTGTCATGCATGAGTCTATGTATAAGTATGTTGAAACTTTCTTTATTCGCCCTGGTTTTCATTGCTTTTCTTCAGTTGTCATTCGCTTTTCCCACTTTTGGATGTTGCTCATGTCGGTTGCTTCGCATTGGGAAAATAAACAAATAGGATGACGAGAGGAGGCTGCAGCAGTCACGCTGGTGAGGAGGTACCTGTCCGTCGATCGGCAAGACAGGCAAGGCAATCCCCTGAACCATATCCGCAACCGCCGCCTCCACCGCCTCATCCACCAATAGTTCAACAGATAATGCATATGTTAAAAGAAAGAAGGAGCAATGATCTTCTTGAAGTATTGAAAAGTGTGCAGGCAATGGTGGGAAATAATGCTAATACAAATGGCAATCATTACAAGCTCTCAGACTTTCAAAGGACTAAGCAACCACTACAAAAATATACACTTCCGTGATGATACGTGTTTGTCATAGTAGGTCACGTTTTTTGTCATTCATGTACATCCATGAAGATTTTATGATAGAATCAAGATAGTCATACTCGTGCTGTTGTAGAAGAGTTGCATGACATTACCAAAATTATCATCGCGGAAGTGTCCACGAACATGACGCTAAACCGCGCGTCATGGAAGTGCTTTCGTCAAGGGTGACCGGCACGTGGCATCCACCATAACGGGTCGCTGTTAAGCTATCAGGTCCGGTTTTGGATCTGATAACCCACTAACAACCACGACCAATGGGGATTTTCCACGTGTAAATTTCTCATTGGTTAGACGAACCACATGTAGGCTCACCATTGGAACAGATGTCATCCACTCATTGGACCGAAGCCGCCTATGATACGTCGACACGTGGCACGGCCCAACAGAGGCCCATTTCGGTGAAAAGGCCGGCCCATTTGACTTGGTCAAAAGGTAGCGGGCCAGCCCACGGAAAGCTTGTTAACGGCATGTTCGCATATAGCCCATTTAGAGCCCGCTAACTCACGACCCATCACGGCCTACTGGCATTTGGCCCAGCAGCGTCATCTGGGCCGTCCAATATGATTCTAGCCCGTTGTAACTTCCGGCCCATGTATGGCCCATGAAGTCTTTCGGAACATATGAGTCCCTTTGTAACTCTTGGCCCATTAACAATCCGTAATGAACAATGTATCACTTTATACCCATTAACGACCCATTATTCCATCTGGCCGTTTCCAGCCCGTGTTACCTTTTGGCCTTCTCAGGGCCCTTTTATTCTTGGGCTCATTTCTAGTATTCGGGTACTTAGGGCCCGTTACTGGCCTTTTCTGATTGTGGGCCAAATTAAGCCCGTGGTTATAGTCGGCCCGTTTGTGGCCGATTATCAGTTGGGCCATTTTCATAGCGTCATCAAATATGGCCTATTAATGTCCCGTTTTGGTTAGGCCATAAAACGTACGATTTCTACTCTAGCCCATTTACGACCCATTTTGCGGACCGTTATTGGTCCATGAATAGTACGGCCCATGTTTGGTGAAACAATTATACGGCTCGTAAAAGGCCCATAGATTAGACAACCCGTAGAAGGCCCATGGATCCTACGGCCTGTAGAAGGCCTATGGATCCTACGGCCCGTGGAAGGCCCATTGATCCTACGACCCATAGAAAGCCCATGGATCCTACGGCCCATAGAAGGCCCATGGATTGTACAGCCCGTGAAGAGCCAATGTCAGTACAAAAGGTAGCAGGACCATGGTTACAACAGTCCGTGTGTTGGCATGGTTATTGTGTCCTAGTTATAGAAATAGGTTATTGTGGACACTAGAAAAACGCGGAAAAAGAACTATAGTGACTACAAGAAAATAACTAATAAGACAATAAGGAAATAAATAAGCAAGCCACTAAAGCTAGGCTATTACGACTATTACACATATTACATTCACTGGGCATCAAAGTTTGCTACCAGTGCAAATATAGGGAACAAAGCAGCATATTACATACACTAGCCATCGAAATTGGCCAGCAATGCAAATAAACACGGTAGCAAAACAAGTCCATAACTGAAACAACTTCAGAAGAGCTCAAGAAACATTATCCTGGGTATCCACCATGCTAGCAATAAGCTTAGCAAGCTTATTAGCTTTGTCCTATTTGGCGTGAAAATCCTCCAATGCTTGCTGTTGCACCAGAAAGTATGCATCTGAATGCTCCAGGGACTTCCGCAGTCCTTCGGCTTCTTGTCACAGCATAGCTAATCGATGTCTTTCAGCTTGTAGTTGAGACTCAAGAAACCGAGCTGATTCAGCCAGTGAGTTTGAATAGCTTGTGCTAGCGATAGTGGCCAGTAACTTGAACACTAAACCAAGACACGACTTTGGGGTTGTCTCACTGTCTTCAAGATAGTTTTCCTTAGCTGTTTTATCAGCTTTGTTGGAGACCAACAAGGATGTCTCACTATCCTGAACCTTATCTGCATTACTTCCTTTACCATTGCTTAATAAGGCACTCTTCCCCAATATTCTGTCAGCATTCTAAAAGAAGAAACAAGTAGACACATAACTGGTTTAGCATGTACTAGTATATGAAACTCATTTCGGTGAACCAGTTCATTAGTAAGGTGGACATGATTAAACTACCTAGTCTTATGTTGCCAAGAAGTACATAATAAAAGCATCAAACAAACATATATCTATGTACTATGGTCACTTCATTGTCTTGCCAAATCAAAATAGAGACACGGTTCAAATCATATTAGTTCAAGACAAAGCACCACCGAAAGAATACAAAACATGGGAAACTACATGGCACAACAAGATTTTAGATGGGTACCACGGGTCTACATGTACAACAACACTATTTGCTCTGTTGGGATGCTAGTAATGTGCATGATATGAGAAGTCAACTGTATGCACAATTGAAATTGAAAGCAACAGAGCTATTTATAAGAGCAAACCTGCTAAAGAAATATGTGTAAACATACTTGTTGTGCCATTGGAGTTTCGGTTGGATCTTTCAATTTAAAAGTAAGTTTGTATGAGTAAATAGAATGATACAAGAGCAAAGCAGTATGCATGATAGCAATGGAATCTTAAATGAGAACAGTTGTTTTTCAGGTTTAAGCACTTCTTCTACATGAACAGAGTACAGTAAGACATAGGCATATTGTACTTAGAAATAAAAAATGAGCTCAAAGACCTTACCACATTCTTGGTTCGGGACCAGTACAGAACAAGGTGTTCCCAGTCATCGTCCAGTAAATGTGTCTCAGGAGAACGTAAGGGAATTTGATGAGTTTCTTTGCCTCTGAAGTACGTTTTCTTCAGGTAATTCCGATACTGCCACCAAACATTCTTGAAGATAGAAGAGGTATTAGCAGAGGTTACCTCATCCCGAGTTTCCAAATCGGTCCTTCTCTATAGAGAAAAATGGGAAAATTTGTTGTATTATAACCATCATGGAGGTAGAATGTATGGGACAAAGCAAAGTAATTGCCATGAATAACATTACTTACACATAACTCCTGGACAAACACCTACAACTCGCATTTTCCTTCATCTTCAGTATAATATTTCCACGATGGGAAGATACACACATAGGATTTAACAACATCAAATGCGATAGATGCTAAACTACGAATGGCTGGTTGTGCTTCCTCCACAGGAATAGGTGTACTAACTGGTGGAGTTGGGGTTCGCTGTGGTAGTACTGGCGCTTTGTCACTGGAGCTGCCTTACTAACTACTCTTGTTTGGGAGCTCTGTGGTGGAGATGGTGCTATGTCAACACGAACTAGGTTACTATCTGCTGGGGTTGGGGTTAGATTGGGTGAAGCTAGTTCTATGTCCATCGCAGTAGGGGTACAATCTGCGAGAGTCTGGGTTATGTGTGGTAAGGCTGGTTCTCATGCATGTACAACCAGGGTGCTATCTCCACCAAGAGGGTAGCACTATTTTATTTAAAGACCATGTTTTTTTACTCTGCTAGATAGTACCATCACCCGCTCCAATTCAAATGGCTGATAAACAGGAAACATAGTTGAATGTACAAACATTGTATGAGAGACAAATGAAATAGATAGTGTGGAAAAAACAGGGCATGAAATAGTTGACATGTATATTGTTTAACTAAAAAGGATAGCATGACATAATTTCACATATATGATGTCTATCTAAACTGGATATCATAGCATGACATAATTCAAAGATATGATGACTAACTAAACAGGATGGCATGAGATAATTATATGATGTCTTTAGTAAACAGGTTCACATGGTATAATTCACATACATGTCATCTAAGTAATCAGGATCGCATGATTTAATTCACATATGTGATTTATATGCTAAGAAGAGGGCATTCACATATATGATGTCTGAACTAAGAACATGGTGTTGAATATTGTGTATATGATGTCTAAACTATGCAATGCAAGACACCATATGCATGATATGATCAGTATAACTGTGCCAAGTTAGAGCATACACCTTGGTGTGGGAATAGGACTGGTCATCTGTCTCTGAATCCATCTCTAAGGAGCTATCGGGACCCAACAAGAGATCTGCTTTGACGAGTAGCACTTCCTGCTCTGAAAACCTTCTTTTCACTCCAGATTTTTCCATCACCCACTGAAATGGCTGATTCACAGGAAGAGTGGTTTAATGTACAAACATTGACGACAAATGGAAATGTAATGAAGAAAAGGATGGGCAAGATATCATTCAAATATATGATGCCTAGTTAAATAGGATGGCATTGCATATTTCACATATATTATGGCTGGCTAAAAGAGATGAGACTGTATAATTCCCATATATGATATAGAAACAAAATAGGTGGTACAAAACATGTCTAAACTAAGCACATGACATATATGATGTCAAAAGTAGGCACTGCAAGGCAACATATGCATGATATGACTAACACCATCATGCCAAGTTAGAGAAAACACCTTGGGGGGTAAATAGGAGTGGTCAGCTGCGTCTGAATCCGCCTCAGAACAAATATCTTCCTCTGGATTACAATCTAGGGAGGGGGAAGGATTTGCCATTGAACCCACCATGGAGCGATGTCTGCATGACATTGTATTGCCGCGCAAAACTCTTCTCTTTTCTCTACATGTTCAGCATGACTGTTTAAAATATCTGACATGCATGCGAAAAAAATATAGCGAGATTATGTAAGGAGAGCATGCAGAAATCTAGAGTGATTGTAAAAACCAGTGGATGGATCCAAAAATAATGATAGCAGGCTGATGATAGCTTTAATTTAATAAAAGGACAGATGATGATTGCTTTACTCTTTCTTTCCCTCCCAAGATGAACAACATAGGCAGATATACTATTCATTGCTGCCTCGATATGAGCCAGATAATAGACAGAGATACTATTCATTCCTACCTTGATATGTGCCCACAACTAATTTTAAAACTCAAGTTTGAACATTAATTTGGACCTGACTTGGAGTCTAAGAGGTGAACAGGATGATAAAGTAGCATGTAATATTAAGCAATGCATAATATAAGCAGAAAGAAAAGAGTGCGACCTCTCTTGTGGACCCATGTACTCCTCAGGTTCATCTGCCGAGTCGATGATGGTGATGCCATTGAAGTGGGTGCCGACGACAGGGAAGGAGATCTGAGGCGGCGAAAGGCGGTCAAGAGTCGTGATGTCTGGTTTGGTGGATGCTTCTGTCGATGGAGCAGCTCAGGTGAGGTGGACAACGTCGCGGCAGGAGCAAGATAAACCACGCAAAGTTTTCTTTAACACCTACATGTAAGCGAAGTAATTTTGTAAGGGCTCCTTTGGCTTGCATGATTCTAAAAACGCAGGGATAGGAAAAACACCAGAATAGGATAGGAATGCACGTGGGAAACAGAGCATTTGTACACATAGGATTTCTGTCAACTTGGGTGTTTGGTTCACATGAATTGGACAAGCAGAGGAATGGAAAGAAACATGGCCAAATTAAAGTGAAACCATATGAAATTGTGTACAGTTAGAATGTTATTCTGCCACTAGTGCACTTGGTCTTGTTTTCATGCATAGTATTATGAAAAGTAGGTCCGGGTGGATGTTTTGCTCCATTCCTTTCAACAAAATGCATGAATAATTGAATAGTAGAGTGCCATAGGAAAATTTCCTATTGCTATGTTTTCCTTCAGTTTTTTCCTTTGAACCAAAATAGCCCTAATGGATGGGCATGAAATTAGAGTAATAAGTGATGTGATAAGTGCACAACCTCTTTGCCGTAGCCATGTCGACCTCGACATCATTGGGTTGGTCGCCGAAGAAGTTGAGGCAGAGGTGGTTGTTGGAGGTGTGGAGGAAGATCTGGGGAATCTGTAGAAGGTGTCCAGGGCACTGCTCTTTTGTGATGGATGGTTCCGTCGTTGGACCAGCTGCGGCGAGCCGTAAGATGTCGAGGCTGAAGCAGTACAAGACAAACATCATTAATCTCTAGTGGGATTCTAATAGCATCTCCAATAGATGATGTCAAATACATTACCAAAAAGTGATAATGTAAAATTTACATCACTAAAAACACATGACTACAACAGATGAGGTAAAAACTGTTGACTCTGGACTAAACTGTCGAAACTGAAATTTACTGTGGAATTTGAATGTTACTGTCAAAACTGAATGCACTGGTAGCAGAGAGGCACTTCACATGTAGTTTAGGCCGCTCGAGCACTAGTAGTAGAGAAACGGTGATCTAAATTAGCAGCAATCGACGGGGAACACAATAGCAGATAGCAGCCAGAGCAGCAGCGCCTGGAGGAGCAGTGCGAACTAGAGCCAAAGCAGCAACTCGTGTAGCTGCTGCAGCCCATGTACCAGCATCAGCAGTGCGAGCGAGAGCAAGAGCAGAGCAGCAACACGAGCGAGGGGGAGAGCAGAGCAGCAGTGCGAGTGAGCGAGCGAGAGCCGGAGCAGCAGCAACAGATCCGGCTGATATGTCAGGCGTCGTCGAAGGGGCCTCACGCTGGGGGAGAGCCGCTGTGGAGATGTCACCCGCTTTGAGGTATCCGCGCCATGGGGGTGCAGGATGGAGCACCGTTGGTGCCGGGAGGTCAAGTTAAGGAGAAGGTGTGATGCGATGAGTGTACAACCTCTTTGGTGGCAACGAGTAGGCCTCGGCTTTGTCCAAGGAGTTGGTGAGGATGCTGCTGTTCCAATGGAGCAGGTTAAGGCGGCGCTGTGGGGATGGAGCAGCTCCTTGGAGGTGGAGGACGGGGTGGCTAAACCGGTGGGACGACGGATCCTCATCCGGGGAGGTGGATGAGGGACGTCGCGCTGTTGCGGTGGACGACGTCGCTAGGGAAGAGGCTCCGGCTGGGCAGCGGTGAGGTGGCGGGCGAAGGAGGCTGGGGTTTCGCGGCTGGAGCAGAGAGGTTATGGCGGCCTGGGATTTCGAATGGCGTAAATAGGCGATGGGAGGGGGAACCACGACTAAGGGACGCGCTTGTCCAAAATGTAGGGTGTGTTACAAAACTATCCCCACCGATTTGAACTAGCGGCCCTTTTGGCTCAGGGTTAGAAGGGGGATTTTGCATTTCGGGATTTGGCAGCTAGAGGGAGTTTTCGCGTGCGTTGTAATTTTGGGATAGCAAGGCGCAGGTTGTGAAGTCGTGAATTTTGGGAGCACGATATCTGAATTTTTGGGATATAACAAGGCGTGAGTTGAATTTTAGGGACAAGCCTAACATGTAATATTGTACGTACCAAATCAATTCACACTTCCCTCAACAAAAAAACGAAAATAATAAAACTATTCACATAACACAAAGACAGAGTCTTGTCCCGTTTTACTATACAAATGCTATTCAAAGCTATGTATGAATCCATGTTATGTCCAATTAGATTTTCGCTGTCTGTATAATGCATATAACCTACTCATACCAACATTTTAGTGCATTCCAAATGTCTATACTACCGCTGCAATTCGAACTAAATTTGAATTCGTTTCTCTATTTGAATAAGAATCTACAATCATGATTACTATCATTCGTGTATTATCTTAAGAACACACCACAGGTCTACTATAGAGATAGATATGAACTCAAATTCAAATTTTGAACACATTTAATGTTGATTACAAATAATATTACATTTGATGTACTAACTAAATACTCATAATCTAAAACATGTCCATACATACACCATGTTTATCACACAAGGTATAGTGCCCCGCCCCCTACATGATGAAAAGTATTTAGCCCTGAGCTGCAAAAGCCACACATTATCACAAATTATAACCAATGTTCTATATATTATATGTAGTACTAGCAAGATGCCCATGTGTTGCACGAAACATTGAGATGCATTTGTATGAGTAGTTTATCTTGTGGAAGAAAAGGATGAACGAGGGAAGGTCTTATTTGCAAATGTGGAGAGGGGTGTGGGTATCTTATTTCAAAATTGTCATAGTTTGCTTCCTATCTGTCAGTTATAAATCGGACGACCTATATTGCAGGATGGCAGGCACACCATCATCACCAACTCTCTCTCTCTCTCTCTCTCTCTCTCTCTCTCTCTATATATATATATATATATATATATATATATATATATATATATATATAGGGAAAATGCATCCTACTACCGGGTGTAGCTACACCCATTTCTCATATACTAGCATGTGGTTGTATATAGTATACTTTATTATTTTTAGTATGTTCATATACTATATCTAAGATACTCCAAAGTGAGTTATATGAAAAAATTGCAAGTGAGCTCATGGTTTTATTGTATTTGTGAAATACGTACATATTTGTACGCGAAAGAGAGTATGCACAAAATACGATACATACTATCAAAAAAGTAGTATGTATACTACCTAAACATTCATATATACTACATACTACGCGTACATACTCTACGATATGATAGATACTACCTAAAACGTATGAAACAAAAGTGGGAGTAACTACACCCTGTAGTAGGAAAAAATTGTCCTATATATATATATATATATATAACCACGCCATGCGAATCACTGTTATATATATTCACGCATGCGTCGGTTTAAAACACTATGATAAATCCTTCAAATATCCTAATTCACTTTTTACAATGATTTATGATCTCTATTCGTCTTTTACATCCACACAATCCTCTTATCTTTGTAGCTAGCGCTAACTTTCTCTCGTGCATGCACACAGCCGCGTCCCTCTCACCCTCCCTCAACATTCTCTAGCTCCATGGCGCAAATTCTTCCTTTCACTTTAGGTTGTTCACCCATGGTGTTTGTAGGCCCCCAACTCCTTCTTCCCGGGGCACACCGATCGATATGCCTCCCTAGCCAGGTGTGCCTACCATAAACACAAGCTTTCCCTCTTCTCTTCTCACTGTCCATGTCTCACTCCCGCCCTTGTTTTCATAGATATCGTACTCACACACTCCTCCCGCTCGATATAGTATGCCTCTCGCACCAGCTCCTATCCACACCCCCCTCTCTCTATCCTTCTGTACGGGCCTTATTTTCTTCTAACACATACATGCATGTATACCGATCGATCTCCCTACATATACCTAGGTCGACTTTAACTATTTTCCCCATGCATCGATCGACGTACCTCACAACTTATGTCTCTCCTTTCTCCGACAAAGGACGATTGGTCTTCCTATGTAGTTACATCTGCTTGCCACATCCATATCATCCCCCTCATCATTCATGCATGCCTACTAACCCATCTCTGACACGCACGTGCACATACAGGCAGGCATCCTCTCTCTTATTGATATTGCAGGTGTGCCATCCGTTTGTCTAGCAAGCCTCTCCCGCCATTTGTGAGAAGCAACTCCACCACCAACTCCTCTGACAATCTAGCTCTATCTCTCTCCCAACCTTATACATCTCCTACACATATGCATGGATGCCGATCGATCTCCCTTGATACATAAGGTAGGTCTCTCTCCTCCTCCACACATACCAGCCATTGTACCTCTATAGTTAGGTCTCTGCCCCCACCCCCCCGCACACCGATAGTCAAGCATTGTAGGTTGGTATCCAAGCCACAGAAACAAACTGCGCATGTCCCCTCTCACGTTCCAGTAGGTGAGCGACCCCATATCTTTGATGTGGGCACACAAAAAATCGATGTCACTCTATATCGATCGCGCGCACACACACATCATCCTTCCCTTCGATTCTATGGATACCTCACACCGACGGTACCTCCACTCTCTTGTCGTGGATAGCCTCTCTATATATATGTTATATCCAGGCCTCTGTTTCACACACATTGCATATGTTACATTTTTTTATTAAAATATCATGGACACATATTCCCTGAGTATCTCTCACGCCCCCACCCCCGGCACGCACACCGATAGTCGAGCGCTGTAGGTAGGTATCCATGCGACAGAGACAAACTGCACCTGTCCCCTCTCACATTCCAGTAGGCCAGCTGATGAGGAGATGACTACCTTGGATACGAGCAAAAATATTGCATACATGTATATTTGTGAGGTGATTTCTAATGCAAACTATGCAATAATTTATTTATGTCATCCAGGACAAAAATAATTCATAAACTTTTGTGTCATTTTCAATTGTAGGTGTATGATACATTTGTACAATCCACATATGAAGATAAGGGAAAAAAGATGTTTAAGTTCTGTTCAATAAGTCCTCTCACGTCACTTTTGAGCCAAGAGAAGATAGAGTCCAAGGCTCTCACGTTCTGGATTCAGATTCAGACTGCACAGACATACCTGACTCAAAACGCCAAGAACTCTTTCATAGGACTCCAAATTGGATGATTCCTTTTTTGTTGGAAAGTAGATTTCGTGCTCTTTCCAACCCAATTGGAATCACCTTAAAATCTCTCCGGAGGGTTGAGTTATCGACGAAACAATCTGACGCTGCCGCAGAATCCGAGTCAAACTACAAGTCCAAAGGTGTTGCATCACCTCCACTTGGGCCCATGAACCTTGTATGTCCTAGGGTTAGTTTTAGGCTGCCTTGGGATGTCCTCCCACCTCCTTGGCCGCCACCCCTTGCTCCTATATAATTAGATCCATCTGGTAGCTTTTTACTTGGGTTTTATTTAGTTAAAAGTTAGCCATCGCTGCAACTTCGTGTACTTCATTTGTGTCCAATGACCAGACCAAGACCGCTTATGAAACCCCACTTCTACTTCATCCATATTCACAATATTCAGATTGCTTAATCATATTCTTGCTTGTTCTTCGGTTGCTTGCAGGAATAGACCTTCGTGGTCAGGTTGATCATGCTCTGGCGTGGTCAATAACCTCTCGGAGTTGGTTTAGTGTTGTGGAAAGGTCACGGCAGATGTCCTAGTGTGAGGACTTAGTTGTGAGGCCGACGCATCTATGTGATAGCATGGGAGGGGTTGATTGGGATGAGAGACGTGAAGTGTATCAACACATAAGACAAGGATTTAGACAGCTTCGGGCCCCGGGAAACATCATCTGGTAATAGCCCTACATGCTGTTTGGGGCTAGATCTCATTATGCTCATGAGGGAGTCACTGGTAAGCCGGCTCTTTGTGTCTAGCCCTAGAGATTGTTTCCTCTTACTTGTCCCTCTTGGGGTGCCCTGCCCCTCCTTATATAAGTTGAAGGGGTGGTTTCACGACTAGTCCTAGTAGGATTAGGATTACTCTATTACAAGTGGAGTCCTAGTCTTGCTTCCTTTGTAAGGGAATATTCCTTATGCTTTCCTCTTAAGCCGGCCCACCATAACATGAGCCGGCCTTCTGGGCCTTGGGCCTAGTCCTCTATCTAACCCGCCATCGGGGCCATTAGTGAGTCGCCAGGCTCGTGAGTCGTCAGACCAGTGAGCCGCTGGACTCGTAAGTCGCCAATCCTTTGGCAGGTTACCAATGAAACACCAAGTCCCAGCCGGGTCATATATCCGGTCGGGTCATACCGCGGGGTATATCCCCGACATTAGCCCCCAATTTAATTTGGATTTATCCATGTTAAACTGATCCTGTAAAATAAACACAAGAACAAACTTGATAGATTGTGCTCCAGGTTAAATATTTTCCTAAACTAGCACGTGATCATACTTAAGTCCTTGTCATTTCCTCCTGGATGCGTATTCATGATCTCATAGCAAATCTTTTTTAGCAAATGTGTTCTATTACCAATGCAAAAATCCGAGCACTTCTTCTGAAAAATACGGGTCAATGGGCCAGCTTCATAATCAATTTGCTAACATTGGTTCTTGTAGAAAAATATTAAAAGAAATAAGCCATTTGAATCGGTTTCCAAAGCGCCGTCTTAATAAATATTGGTCTTGAAATACTCATCTGATTTTCAGCCGGCTTGAAGATGTAGAAAATTGCCAATTTATGACTACCAAAATTGTCAGGTTATAAATAGATGATGCTGAGTCACGATTGTTGCCGACACTGGGTCATGATTGTTGCAGACACCGGGTCAATCTGGTCTGCTCAAAACTGAGAATTTGAAGATTTTTCTCCCTTATATGCATATCACATGTAGCCCCCAAGTGCCGAGTTGTCATGCTTGCAGCAACCTGGGACTTGTAATTGCCTTATGCTCATAAAAACATCAACCAGTGTAGCCCCCAAGGGCCGGGTCATTATGCAATAGTAAGCAGGGACTTTTGTATATAATTCATTGATAATAACATCAGATGGTGTAATCTCCACTATAGGGCTTGAACACCACAAGGTTAAGAGCTTTGTACTCTACCAACTGAGCAGTGGACCTTTCAATATAATGGATTAAGGCTTGTGTACCTTGAGGTTTTGACAGGAGCAATTGGTAATCCCTAAGGGCCGGCTCATTATAATGTGATTAGTTGGATCTTCAATAAAGTGAGCCAAAAATTGACTTTGCATTAGCCCCTAAGTGCCATGGTGCATGCTGGCAGTGACATGGGACTTGCATATTTGATGTAATCTCAATCTGAATAATGTAGCCTCCAAGTGCCGGGTTGTAAGCCTGCAGCGAGTCGGGACTATTCCTTCCATTGTAGAATAAACCATATCCATTGATAAAATAATAGCCATTGTGCTAAAGAAACTTTGAAAACCTCAATCATAACATTTATCGGTTGACAAGTAAATCCGGAGTTTAAATACTCGGCGACTCTTGGTCGAAGGCGACTTAATGCGCATTCATTGTAAGCCGGAATTTTTATAACCCGGCGGCTTATAGCCTTTGGGAAAATCCAGAATGGATAATCATTTTGAAGCATCAATTTTGATAATGAGCTTGAACTTAATCATTTATATAAGTCATATTTCTGCAAATCCTGCACAGAGTTTAAACAACATATGCCCTGGCGACTTAACGTCAAAGCCAGGGTGGGTAACTACCCAAACATAATATAGTCTTTATGCAATTATGAAAAAGACTGGGATTATGGCCATTCAAGCCTAAACATACTGGCAACTTAACGTCAAAAGCCAAGGCGGGTTATCCAACTTCGCATATTTATATAATCAGGAAGACATACCTGTAGAAATTGGCTCATACTACCGGCTTACATCGTCGTATCCAATAAGGGCAATAATCCAATGATTGATAAGCGCATGATTCGAATGGCGCAATACAAAATACACCAGCGACTTAAAGTCCATAGCCAGGGCCGATTTAAACATAATCATGTATAAACAATATCATACCTGTGATATTGAATCGTACTGCCGGTTTATGATACCTGTGCAGTAAGGGTGATAACCCAAAACTTAAAAGCCAAACCTTCCAAGTATTAATATTGTCATATGCTGGCGACTTATTGTCCAAAGTCGAGCGGGGTTAAATAGAAACCACACATATATGCTTCAGATATGAGCAAAAAGTCTCAAGACAAACCCAAAAGACTGTTTTCAAAAAACTTAAGTCAAACAGAGAGAAAAAGTGAGGCTTCTGATTCGAATACGATCAGTAAGCCGGACCAAAAGGGGTTAAGCTATGATTCGAATACGATCAGGAAGTCCCCTAGTGGGTTTGGCATTGCGCCGATCAAGAGGGTACCAATAGCTATGTTTTCTTTGGTTCGAATACGACCTATGTTCGAATAGGAAGCCCCCAAATGACCTTTATAACATTGACGACTCTGATTCGAATACGATCAGTAAGACGAACCAAAAAGGGGTTAAGCCATGATTTGAGTACGATCCAGCCCCCAAATTATCAATTTGTTTGAACAGCTATGATTCGAATACGATCAGGAAGCTGTGCCAATGGGGTTAAGCTGGATTCGAATATGATCAGCCCCCAGTGACCTAAGTGTTTAACGACTCTGATTCGAATATGATCAGTAAAGTTAGACCAAAAGGGGTTAAGCTATGATTCGAATACGATCCAGCCCCCAAGTGATCAAAAGGTTTGAATAGCTATGATTAGAATACGATCAGGAAGCTGTGCCAAAGGGGTTAAGCTAGATTCGACTACGATCAGCCCCCAATGGTCTTGGAAGCAGGGTACCTATGTTTGAGTTGTTCTTTGCAACAAACTCTCTTTGGTCCCTTCAATTTTCCTGGGAACTCGAACTTTGCGAGAGATAAGTTCTTCTTGAGCCGGAATTCTAAACCGGATATTGAGAGCTTCAAAGCTTTGTGAGAGACAAATTTCTCTTGAACCGGATTTTAAACCGGATATTCTTCATTTTGATCAAGAATTTTTTTCTGACGGCCTTTAAACTGGCAACATTTACTGAGCCATGTCCATGGAGCCCCCGAGTCTTAAGACGACTCAAGGAGTTGTCTTGAGATTCTCCATATTTGACCGTGACATAAACCGGTATGAGTCTTTTAATAGCATAGTGATAGCCCTGTCCTGCATTGGAGAGCTTGCAAGGCAGAGTAATTGCTCTTTTTAAAAAAAGAAACATATAAGATAAAATGTATTGGATGGATTTCACCTGATATGTCAGGCTGGAAATTATCGGCCACAGAGTTGATAATCACTATGGTGAAGCTGAAATCAATCATGAGCGAGCCGGCCACGACATTGTA
The DNA here is from genome assembly GCF_002162155.2 of Triticum dicoccoides. NCBI lineage: Eukaryota > Viridiplantae > Streptophyta > Magnoliopsida > Poales > Poaceae > Triticum > Triticum dicoccoides. Next base: position 329,626,036 of record NC_041391.1, on the reverse strand, counting down.
AGCCAGTGCAGATGAGAGAGTCGAACACGAAATTTTAAGCCGGTGTGGATGGGCAAGTCAATCACAGGCGCGGTATATATCCATGACACAACCATTGCTCTTGCGGTGAACGTCCTGCATACAAAAATATAGCATGGCGGAGCAGTATCACTCGGATGGTTGAATATGTACTTCAAAATAGATGGAATTGAATATCACCTGGTATTTTTATTAGATGAACGCAGACGCCTGTGCTGGATAATGCACCGTGGTGCTTTTGGCTTTTACAAAAGAATTGATATGGTGTGTACTGTTGAAAATGAGTAGTAGTACTAGCTCTCTTTTCTTTGAGCGCCCAGCATGATTGAGGTCTCCACGTGGGGAGACTCCCCCTTCTTTTAGCAAGTCCAAAACAGTGCACACACGGCCCATTGAGCAGAATAGAACTTGATCCATTGATTCAGGTGTTTCATGTGCCTTGTGTTAAGAGAAAAATGTGACACAAATCAGGGGAGAGCGGCGGAACGCGGCTCAAGGCGGGCTCGGTCGTGACAGCGGAGGTCCTCGTGAGGCATAACAGGGCTGGCAGCGGGTCAGAAAGGCATCGTCCACGGGCAGCTCAGGAGGCTGTAGCTGCAGCAGCGACAGAGGCCTCAACAGTGATGGAGACGACAACTGGCAGCCCAAGGTGCGGCAATTATCGTGTATAAACAACATCGCAGACCAAGGGAAAGATAAGTTGTCCTTTCACGAATAATATGTGATAATAAAACAAACTTAGATGGACATCACCTGATTTTCTTCGGACGACCGATGACCCATTAAGTGGCATCCGTAGGTAACTTCTCAATACGGTTGCCTAATTTCTTTTGATCCTTACATGCTTACAAAGGATATTTGCATTGACCCCTTGAGTATCCTGCCAGATGCTTGCTTCTTGCCATTGTTATATAGTCTCTCAAATAAATGGAGATTTTAACACGCTGATTGGCTTTAAGCGAATCCGGGACGGCTCAAAGGCGAGAGCAGGCACTCAGCGGTGCTGCTCGGCGACTGAACCAGCCGGCGTGTCACCGGGGAAATTTGATGCGCTCGGCGGGTCAGCGAAGGCATCTCGTGACAGTGGCCCCGTCAGTGACGCTTTGGAACCGGATCAACCATGGTAGAGGCAAGCGGCGCAAGGTCCGCACGACCGCATCTCCTCCGGATTGTGGCTCCCACTACACCCGTTCAAGTCCAAGCGGCGTTGACAAGTCCGCAAAAGTAATGGCGGCAACCAGCGGCTCAACGAAGCAGGGGCAGCTTAGCCGCGGCATAGATGGAGTTGAGAGGAGGCGAACGGTTGGCTTCGTGCGGCCCGGCTTATAGCAGCTTGGAACTAGAGCCAGCTTGACTCGTCGGTGTGAATCGTAGCAGCGGCATTGTAGCGGAGGAGGCCGGCTGCGGGGCGGGCAAAAATGGCCGCGGCAGTGGCGTGCCACAAAGGAGGCGAGTCCAAGCTGGTGGGGCGATAGCTGAAGAACCAGGCATGAGCCACGTAGTTAGCAGATTCACCTGAAGAACTTGACTGGTTTTTGTCGCATACATCTCTTCCTGATCCTCCCCATCTAAAAAAGTAGTATTAGTACTATCTCTCGAGTCTCACGCAAACATTGCTGGGGCTTTGGCCTTCACATGGGAGAGTAGTAGTACTCCGTATTTGCTTTTAATGAGGTAGCAGACTGCACCCGGCCTGAAAGTAGCAGGAGCAGTGAGTTTTCCTCTCTTTGATCTACACGCTAATAATTTTTTTAACCCGGTCCTTGTTGATTTTGGCTTTTGCGCGGACAGGCTGGAGGCCATGCTGTAGTAAGAAATCTTGTATTGTGCTAAATTATCAGTTGTAGTTTGGAGTTTTCCCACGCGCCGCTTGTTTTCTAGTGGATGAGTAACGAATTTGCAGTATTCCTCCATGCACTTGGAACTTTGATTCAGTGGGGTCAGCTCTGGACCGATGTGACTTCATGCAGGATGGCTGCTGCAATGACTACAATGATGCTCCTTTAGTACACCGCTTTTTGTGTCTCTATGTGGTGGCCTATGTTGGTCTGGGCCTAGCCTAAAGGCTTTTGCTGGTGTATTCCCGTGGAAAAACAAGTACTGCCTCAGGTCGAAATTCCCGTGACCACGCGCACCGCGTTTTGTCAACAAGTTGATCTGATATGACTACTTGTTTGTATGAGGAAAGAACGCCTAGAATCGAATTCCTGTCTGACTCGGGCACTCTCGGCTATAGCGATTAGGCAGATTGTCGATGGCCGAGTCCGTCATCCAGTTCAACCATCGGTCTCGATGAAAATGATCCGCTGGTCGTATATGGTGGCGCAGAGACGCGCAACCCTAACTCACTTTGAACTCAAACCTTGCACTATCTGCTCCAAACTCTAATTATGATTCTAATCACCCAACGATGGATTTTTCCAGTGCTTCTTCATCTGATCAATCACGAGCTTCTCGATCCCTGGATGAAATCTCTCCAAGAACTCAACACCACCGTGCGCAGGCCCGACGGTGGGCACCAACTATCGTGGAAAGGTCACGGCAGATGTCCTAGTGTGAGGACTTAGTCGTGAGTCTAACACATCTATGTGATAGCTTGAGAGGAGTTGATTGGGATGAGAGACGTGAAGCGGATCAACACATAAGACAAGTATTTAGAAAGCTTCGGGCCCCGGGAAACATCATCCTGTTATAGCCCTACATGTTGTTGGGGCTAGATCACATTATGCTCATGAGGGACTTGCCGGTAAGCCGGCTCTTTCTGTCTACCCCTAGAGATTGTTTCCTCTTACTTGTCCCTCTTGGGGTGCCCTGCCCCTCCTAATATAAGTTGAAAGGGCGGGTTACATGACTAGTCCTAGTAGGAATAGGATTACTCTATTACAAGTGGAGTCCTAGTCTTGCTTCCTTTGTAAGGGAATATTCCTTATGCTTTCCTCTTAAGCCGGCCCACCATAACATGACCCGGCCTTCTGGGACTTGGGCCTAGTCCTCTATCTGACCCGCCATCGGGGCCATTAGTGAGTCGCCAGACTCGTGAGTCGTCAGACCAGTGAGCCGCCGGACTCGTAAGTCTCCAATCCTTTGGCGGGTTACCAATGAAACACCAAGTCCCAGCCGGGACATATATCCGGCCGGGTCCTACAGCGGGGTATATCCCTGACATTGAGCGATTGCTAAGGCGCAAAGTGGTGCACGTTTATAGTCGGATCGTCAAAGTCATCTCCACCAAATCGACAGTGATCATCTCATCGAAAGATCAGGACACCTCCGCCTCTATCAAGTGGTATCAGTTTTCAGGTTGCTCGGTGAGAATTTCCAGTTTTCCCTAGATTAGATTTATTTTCTTACCTATTGTCCAAGAAAAAGCCACAAAAAAAAGGTTAGATCTATTCATCCTTTGTCAAGCTAGTCTGAGCCTTTGCAATTTTCTTTTCATTGTTCGCATTATTGAATTATCGGTTGCATCGCGGTGTCGAGTTGCTGGTCTTAGTGTCTAGTTCCTTTAGAGTTTCGAGTTCTGTTCACATTAGTCACGCCCCCGCTGCATCATTATCCCTTCCACTGTCCACCATGCCATCCATCAATTTTGACCATGTTCTAGGCAGTGTTCATTGTCATTATCATAGTTGATGTCATTCACATCTTCGCCTGATCCAATCTGCATCTTATCTAGTTTGTCTTGGAAAGAGGGAGAAAAAAAGATAGAGAAAAAAGAGAGAAAAAAAAGGAAAGAAAAAAAGAAAAAAATAGAAAGAGAAAAAAAGTGTGAGGAAAAAAGAGAGAAGAAAAAAAAACAAAATTCGGATCTATCTAGACTCAATCTCGTAGTTAAATTCGGATTGGAATCTGTTTTGTGCACTGTTCAGTAAAACAACCATAACTTTCTCAAACGAAGTCCGTTTTGGCTCTGCGAGTGCTCAAATGAAAGCTAGCGACGAGCTGCATCTAAATAGTTGCAGAAGCATGTTCCATATTTGGCACCTCAAAATGGGCTACTAAATAGGTCTTTTTGCCCTCGAAACTTCACGAACATAGCTTATTCCAGTTTTCAAGCCAGTTTTAGAATTTTTTGACTCCTCATATCAACTCGGAATTGAGTGATTCTTTTTGCATTGGAAAGCTTGAGTTAGTAGCATTCTTTGAAAAAAATTATTAGAAAATTGGCTCAAACTTTTCAAAAGGAAAGTTGGAGAGATAGTTGTTGTATATCCTGCTTGGCAGTTGTTTCACATCATTATCTTTATAACTATTGTGATCTTCACTTTTATCTTGCTGTCCAGAGCTACTTAATATCCTTTATTGAAGCTAGTTGTGCTAGTGGTGACCTCATTAGTGTTATAGGCTCGCGTCTCTAGTCCGGTCTAGCCTAGGACCAGCACAGTACCGTCGTTGAGCGTTTATTCAACATTGCATCTCTGAATTAATTATTGCCAATCTTTTGCTACAAAATATTTAAGACTTCGAAGCTCCCTATATTTCTACACCGTGTATACATATGTTCCCCGGATAATCGCTTTACTCAATCTTCAGAGTTATTTAACACTGTTGGTTGCATGTCACCACCTGCTGCATGGTAAGAACTTGTAAGATATTGATATTTGCTATATACTATGAGCGTTTTACCACCACATCCTAGTAGTTCATAGGAACATTATTCTCGGATTTTGTTTCTTGTTTTCTACTAACAATGGCAGGTTCCGGAGTTGTTAGTTCTTGGGCTTCATCGATCGTGGGAGATTTGCCACCACCTAAGAAATTACAACAACCGTCACAACAGGAGCAACAACATCAGAATGCACACAATCAGGTTAATGTTTTCATGCCACCATTTATTGGTCGTTTTAGGCCTGATTTATATATTTAATGAGAGTACGAAATAAATGCTATATTTGCTTCCCATAATTTTGATGAGCGTGGAAAATTTCAAGCTGCGGTTAGTACTTTCAGTAGCTTTGCTTTAATTTGGTGGAGTGAATATTGTTGGTTAAACCCTAATTTTATACCTACTCTTGGGATGATTTAAAACTTGTCATGAGAGATAGATTCATTGATGATTATTATACTCGTGGCATGATTAAAAAATTACAACATTTAAAACAAGGCACTGACACGGTAACAAAATATTATGATGATTTTCGAACTGCATTGTTGCACTCATTTTTAGAACAAAGTGAAGAAGATTTTATGGATAGATTTTGGGGAGGATTAAACCATGATATTCAAGAGATACTAATTCATGAAGAGTGTTATCCTATGGACCATTTGTTTCATCTTGCTTGCAAAGCTGAACAGGAAATAAAACGACGTGCTGCCCATAAGGAGAACAAGTGCACGGTGCACATTCCAAGTGTTGGTACAAATGTTTCTTCAACTACTAGGCGTGCTATGACAACCACATCCGTTGTTGTGAGGACTACATCATCTCCGCCATGTGATACATCACCACAGAGAGTGCCCATATCATCTGAGTTGATCATAAGAGGTAATGACAAAGGTACAAATTTTCCGCTTTGACATGAGAATGACACATGCCTAGTTAACTTGAATACATCATGTGTTGAGTTACGTATAGATTTTGGCACACCACCTATTTTAGAGAATTGTGTTACTGTCATGAATGCGTCATGTGATCAAACAACTAAAGTACCAACAATTTTGAGTGCACCCATTGAATTAACTGTTGATGCAAAACAACCAATGTTTAATCATTTTGATATGACCTCTAATCTTGGTGATGATTTTGTGACCAATGAATTATTGCATGTTTGCTTATTTAAGCATGTTGTAGCATGTAAATTTGATGCAAGTAAGGTTTATTCGTCAGTGTTAGGATGGTTTAATGATGAGCACTGTCAACCTTTTGAAAGGAATAAGAGCTTCACTTATATCAGCAAACTGAGTTGCAATATTTTCATGCCTTCTAATTTTTGGGATAATATTTTGGCTTTAGATTTTATGAACTATGAAGGTTACTCATGTATACATGTGTCATATGTGCAAAAACCAATGGAAGTAAAAATGGATGACATATACATATACAACATGTACACCTTGTCTCTTTTGTTAGCCACATTTAAGATTAAGCAACGCCGAGGATGGCTTTGTTTGCAAGAACGGGAGGATGATGAGGACATGACTACCTTGGATACAACCAAAAATATTGCATACATGTATATTTGTGAGGTGATTTCTAATGCAAACTATGCAATAATTTATTTATGTCATCCAGGACAAAAATACTTCATAAACTTTTGTGTCATTTCCAATTGCAGGTGTATGATACATTTGTACAATCCACATGTGAAGATAAGGGGAAAATTATATGTTTAATTTCTGTTCAATAAGTCCTCTCACCTCAGTTTTGGGCCAAGAGAAGATAGAGTCCAACGCTCTCACGTTCTGAATTCAGATTCGCACACATACCTGATTCAAAATGCCAAGAACTCTTTCATACAGACTCCAAATTGGGTGATTCTTTTTATGTTGGAAAGTAGATTTCGTGCTCTTTCCAACCCAATTGGAATCACCTTAAAATCCGTCTGGAGCGTTGAGTTATCGACGAAACAATCTCGTGCTGCAGCAGAATCCGAGTCAAACTACAAGTCCAAAGGTGTTGCATCACCTCCACTTGGGCCCATGAGCCTTGTACGACCTAGGGTTAGTTTTATGCTGCCTTGGAACGTCCTCCCACCTCCTTGGCCGCCACCCCTTGCTCCTATATAGGTAGATCCATCTATTAGCTTTTTCCTTGGGTTTTATTTAGTTAAAAGTTAGCCATTGCTGCAACTTCGTGTACTTTGTTTGTGTCCAACGACCAGACCAAGACCGCTTATGAAACCCCACTTCTATCAATACTTCATCCATATTCGCAATATTCAGATTGCTTAATCATATTCTTGCTTGTTCTTCGGTTGCTTGCAGGAATAGACCTTCGTGGTCAGGTTGATCGTGCTCCGACGTGGTCAATAACCTCTCGGAGTTGGTTTAGCGATTGCTAAGGCGCAACGTGGTGCACGTTTGTAGTCGGATTGTCAAAGTCGTCTCCACCAAATCTATAGTTATCATCTCATCGAAAGATCCGGACACCCCGCCTCTATCACCAGCCACCTTTTATCTTTGACGCGGGCACACACAAATTCGATGGCACTCTTTATCAATCGCGCGTGCACACACACACACACCATCCCTCTCTTCGATTCTATGGATACCTCACGCCGATGATAACTCCACTATCTTCTTGTGGATCGCCCCCTCTCTATATATATGATGTATACAGTCCTCTGTTTCACACACATTGCATATGTTACATTTTTATTATCGACACATATTCCCTATCTATCTCTCACCCCCCCCCCCAAAAGCAGTCACGAATCCATACACTACATCTCTCTACGTTTGTATCTCTCTCACACAAACCAACATAGGTGGTGTACGTACATGAAGAGAATAGGTGCATGTACTCATGCTTCGTGCGCAGCCACAACCACGCGGGTACACAATGGAGCTCATTTCTGTACGAAATGGCATCCCACGTGCTAATTTTGAGCGCGTGTAGCGGTTGTTTACCTACTTCATGTGTCGGTGATTTATTTTGAAATAAAGTTATATTGCTCAATGTCACGTACACATAATATAAAACAATTTTTATGGAGAAAAAGGTAGTCCGCTCCACTATATACAATGGAGCCTGCCTGCCAGGATTTGTCTCTCTTCAGAGTATCTCACACAAGGCGCCGTTGGCCTCTCTCTCTCTCACCGTTGGTCACTGACCCGGCCGCATCCCGCCTGCTGGCGGAAAGGGAGGATGTGCATCCTTTCTCCGTTCGACGGTGCTGAGGCAGCACGTCCCGATCTGCGGTACCCGCTGTTCTCTCTGACGAAGCTCCAGCGCGGTAGGGCCTATGCCACTTGCTCGCTGCCGCAGTATGGGCAGATCCCGCCCAACGCTGCTCTCCTAGTTACATCCTAACGACACCCAGGTATCCCCTCCGGCCTTGCTCCACTACCCATCTTCCCACGTTGCTGCATGTGGAAAATCTTCCCTAGTTCTTTGCCCAAAATGTAGCTCGTCCGGCGTACTTTCCATATTGCAATCTCGTCCTCACACCATTTTAGATAAACGCAACCGTCCTATTATCTTCTCTTAGGATAAGGAATATGCTTCTTTTTTGTCGTCGTATGTGTCATAAACTGTTATTAGCCAGTAATTGTTTCCTTTCTACCTCTTTTTTGCAAATAGGGCTATCCATTTCACCTCGTTGCTATTGCGACCTTTTGGTGAACTGCACACATATCACTTTTTTCTTAAGAGTGTTTTGTGCATTTCTACTAAAATGTCACACGGGCAACGTCTCTACATTTTAGTGCGATTGCACAAAAGGAGATTGGTTTTGCTCTATCATCCTCATCCAACTCTGAGCCTAATCTTCTCCAACTATTTGCTTAATCTTCTCCAACTAGTTAAGTCTTAAGAGAGACTGCAAAGGTGACCGACTTCTATTTGTGTGTTTATTGTTTCATCAACAGTCCTCTATTATTGTAATCACACTTAATATCTTTGGAACAGGGATGCGCATCTCTATTTTAGTGGAACTGCACAAAATGATTAGAATGTTGCATGCTCCTGTGAACTACTTTTTTTGCCAACATGCCTTGTTGATTTATACAGACCTGGGGGAAAGTTGTTGCCAATGAAAGCATGGATCAATTTTAATTTAACACCTTCTCACAACTTTGTCTTCAGTTGTGATGTAAATATTAGCTCTGATCTACTAATCATTGAGATGCATTAGCAAGGAAGTTAGTTTTTTATTTTTTCCAGAAAGAGCATGGACGGCAAGACACATGAAACAAAAGTTGAAAGGTCAGAGCATTGTCCAATTTCATGTCGCTGGAAAATTATTTGTATACTATGTCAATTATGTTGCTGGAAGCTTGATGGCATTGCCAGAAGCCTCTTCAACATCTGGGTCCATGTGCCATGCACAAAATTATACTCCCTCCATTCCTAAATATTTTTCTTTTTAGAAATTTCAAATGGACATATTTTAGAGTGTAGATTCACTCATTTTGCTTCGCATGTAGTCACTCGTTGAAATCTCTAGGAAGGAAAATATTTAAGAACGAAGGGAGTAGTGCACAACTGCATGGCAGACTGAGCCCAGTCGTTGCGCCGCACTAATAGTGAGTAATGAGCAGTCAAATCATAAGCCCCACCTTCCCACTTTAAGTTGCTTGGAAGAAGCAACCATCAATATGCTCTTCTTTGAATCCGCTCATACTACTCCCTCCATCACTGTTTGCTTCAACAATCTCTGGGACCAAGGCGACTAGCGATCAGCCTGAAAAATAGCATGTCTATTACTAGAGGAAATATGCGTACACACATGCATGCAGTGCTTCCACCCCGGGTACACACATGCATGCACTTACTCCACTCCACGTACACACCTACATCGAGAGAAAATTGTGGACTCGATTACGGTTACCATGCCCTAATTAATTGAGCATTAAACCAAAGGTGTCTAAAATCTCTCTGGTAGTGGAAATGCATGGAGAGAAATGCATGAGAATGAAGCGCGCCCTGTAAACTATGATGGAGGGAGGACTAGTATGAAGGTGCAAAACCAAGTACTCATATGGACAGTCGGTCAACATACTTCCTCTTGGCATATCACTGACATGTGGGACCGGAGTGTGAGCAAACCGATCTCAATTGACGACAAAATGACTAACCCGCCGTTCCTTGAGAGAGTCGAGGAGAGAGAAAACACAAATTGGCTCACACGGAGGCCAAGATATATTCAAGCATGGTTGATCGATACCATCATAACATGTTCGATATATTTTAATATTACTATTGGGCTACCGTTTTCCTCACTTCTCCCGAATAAAAAATGTGTACTTTATCATAGATTAAAATAAAATAAGAGTATAGACGCTCCACCATGCGGTTCCTGGCACCTGTATACTAGTAGTAGTACTACTCGTACTACTAAACCTTGCGCTTGGGTCTTCGCCTCTTCGTGAAGTCGAACAATGACGTTACTACAGTGTATGCCTCTGGCAATCTGAAACCGAATGAACTGTTGCACGTCCAACGCCTGGGTGAGGGTAGGTTGCATTAGTCAAAAGCTTCTCGCCGTCTTGCGAGCCACCAGGCTTGAGGTAGACGGAGAGGGCGTAAGCGAGCTTCACCTTGTCCTGCGGGCTTCTCCTCATTCTGCGAGTTGATGGGACACACCAAAAAGTAGTGCTAGTCCATACTCCCTCCTTTCCAGTTAATATGTCTTAATCTTTTTTGCGGGTAAATGATAGAGCTTTATTCATATATAAGCATTCTTAGGATGGTCAGCCAAGAGACTGGTCACTAGGAAGCGAGGTACCCCACAAAAAAAGAAGGAGGCGAGGTGTTTCATCAAGTCATCTCTCGGTCATATTCAAAGTGCAGCCAGCACAGTTCGCACAAAGATTTCCAGAAGCATACAAAGTGCTGACCTGTTTACCTGCTGAATAACAAAAAAAGAGAAAATATTACCGAGCGCTCCTATTTCTAACATGATATAGGAGCCAGAATTAAGCGAGAATTGTGGCGAGTGTTCCATTGCAATCAACTTCCATTATCACATGCAAGAACCCTCCAAGAGAACCAAATGTGTTGAAGATTGCTTTATCACAGATTAAAACAAAATAAGAGTGCAGACGCTCCACCATCCGGTTCCTAGTAGTACATGTATAGTAGTAGTACTAGTAGTAAACTTTGCGCTTGGTTGTTCGCCTCTTCGGGAAGTCGAATAATAATGGCACTAGTACTGTGTATGCTTCTGGAAATCTGACACCAAATTAACTATTGCACGTCAACTGCCTAAGTGAGGGAGAGCTTGCATTAGTCAAAAGTTTATCCTTGTCCTGCAATCCACCGCGTGCAAGCTCCTCCCGTCCAGCAAGCTTCTCCTTCTTCAGCAAGTTGACGAGACATAACGAAGTAATGCTAGTTCATACTGCCTCCTTTCCGGTTAATATGGCTTAATTTGAAACGAGATAAATACACTATCTGTAACTGTATATATGTAAAAATACGGTCAGTGACTTCATAATACGCTCATTGCGCTCAATATATACATTTTCCGGTGTTTATACGGTCACTAGCTTACCCTGGCTAAGTATGTGTGTGCATGCACGTGTAGGTTGAGCACTTGAGCGTGACCGTGTGTGTTCCTTGTGTGCTCAGAGATGCATGCATTAGGGCATCGCGCGTGTGTTTTGCGTCCGTGTGTATGTGTGACTGTTGCATGCATGCACGAGGTTGTAGTCCCTCACATTCACATGTTCATAAGTCAATGCTTTGTCAAAACATTGCATGCAAGGTTTAATCATTCGTTGTTCACGCATGCATTCCCGATATTAATACTTTGATAAAGACAATTTCTTGAGGAAAATGAGCCCATGAATTGAGTACAAAGGGGACCAATAAGCCAGGACGGAGGGAGTACTAGTAGTGAACCAAGAGGAGGGAGTAGGTACTAGTAGTACTACGTCATAACATGCAATAACAAAATTCCTCTATGCACATCATGTCTATGTGTCATGCAATAAAATAGGGATAAGTACAAGTGAGACTCAGAATGGTTATACACATAGGGGGAGCACGTGTAGGGGCCACTCAGGAGCAGTCAGATCACATAGTAAGTTAGTCGGAAGAAGCAACCATCATTTCACTCCTCAATGACACATACGCAATATAAAATGGTTGATATGGATAGAAAAAGAAAACCGCTCCACAATATATACAGTAGCAGGAGCCTAAGCTACAAGCCTGCTTGCTTGGGGTGGTCTCTTCACAAGCATAGAACGACGGTGGCCACACCGCCGGTCACAGATCCGGCCTGATCCCACTGCTGGGGGAAGGGGACGATGTTCCGCGTAGACACGGTCGACAATGGTGAGGGAGAAAACCCATTGTCGGTGCATCCCAATCGGGGGTCCCTGTGGTATGGGCTGATGCTGCAAGAGAACCACCAGAGGGGGGAACCTAGGTGGGCACAACCCACCAGGGCACGCCCCCCTCAGGCGCGCCTAGGTGGGTTGCCCCACCTGGTGGCCCCGCAGACTTCAACCCTGATACTATAAAATCATATTTTCGAAAAAAAATCAGGGAGAAATAATTATCACATTTCACGAGATGGAGCCGCCACCACCTCCTGTTCTTCATCGGGAGGCCAGATCTGGAGTCCGTTTGGGGCACCAACCCTTCTCCATCACCAATTCCATGATGCCCCCCATCAGGAGTGAGTAATTTCTTCGTAAGCTCGCTAGTCAGTGAGGAGTTCGATGAGATTCATCATGTAATCATGTTAGTTTTGTTAGTGCTTGATCCCTAGTATGTTTTGAGATTGATGTTGCTATGACTTTGCCATGCTTAATGCTTGTCACTTTGGGCCAGGGTGCCATGATTTCAGAGTTGAACTGTTTATTTTATCACCATCATATATATGTTCTAGATCCGATCTTGCAAGTTATAGTCACCTACTACATGTTATGATCCGACAACCCCGGGGTGACAGAAATCGGGATACTTTCCGGTGATGACCGTAGTTTGAGGAGTTCATGTATTCCCTATGTGTTAATGCTTTCTTCCGGTTCTCTATTAAAAGGAGACCTTAATATCCCTTAGTTTCCAGTTGGACCCCTCTGCCATGGGAGGGTAGGACAAAAGATGTCATGCAAGTTCTTTCTATAAGCACATATGACTATTTATGGAATACATGCCTACATTATATTTATGCACTAGAGCTAGTGCCGTATCGCCCTAGGTTTTGACTGTTATATGATGAATAACATCCAACGAATTCACCGATCAAATGCCTACAAATTTCTCTTATATTGTTTCTACTAAGTTACTACTGCTACTGTCACTATTGCACTTGCTACAAAATTATTGCTATCATTGTTACTGTTAATATTGCTATCATACCACTTTGCTACTGATCACTTTGCTGCAGATAATTAATCTCCGGGTGTGGTTGAATTGACAACGTAGCTGCTAATACTTGCAAATATTTTTTTTGAATATTTACTGTGAGGCAAAGCCCCACAACCCTTTAATAAAGATCAACAACTATACAAACAGAGGAAATAAAAGTATGTACAAGAGCTAAGTTACAAGAAGTACAACTACATACCTGGAGTGAAACTAGGGAGTTAATCCAAGCCATCAACTTGAGCCTAGAGTCTTCTTTAAGCCTATGAGATAAAAGGGAAAGATCGTGTACAAGTTTACATTTCCAGGCACCAAAAGTAGCTCTCTCCCCTCTAAATGATCTGCCATTCCTGAGGATCCAAATATTCCAAGCTGCTGTGAGCATTACTTCAAAAAAGAAAGGATGCTTGAACCTAGATCTTGCATGTTGAATACATTGCTGAATATCAGGGCCTCTGGACTAGTCAATAAAAAGATAGCTCCAAACTCTATGACTAAAATTACAGCTAAAGAATAGATGCAACCTGTCTTCGTACACATATTCATTGCAAATAACACAAAGATTATCCTCCAATTTAGATCTCCAGTGCCTGCGTACCAGCAAGTCTTTAGTATTAAGTCTGTCAAAGAAAAGCAACCAGCCAAAGACTTTGATCTTCATGGTACACATGCTTTTCCACAACCATCTACAGGGTTGAATTGTAGGTAGATGTGAGTGCATAATTGTGTAAAAGCTCTTGGCAGAAAAACAACCCGATTTGTTTGGCCATATCCAAACATGTGGTATGTTGGGGTCCCTGTTTAAAGACATAATCCAGCCTTCCAACACTTGCAAATCCAGAGTAGCCTCATGAGAGAGTGGCAAGAAGAACATGGAGAAAACATCCTGTGATATGAGGAATTCATGCACTGATACTTTATCATTGTTAACAAAGGAAAATAGCCTGGGTAACCTCCAACACAAAGGTCGAGAGGAACCACCAATGAACCAAACATCAGTCCAGAAAAGGGTAGAGTCTCCCATGTTGATGTGCACTGAAGCAATGGCAGTATAGGCATCATGAAGCTTGAGAACATCTCTCCACCAAACGGAACCCACTGGAGTGGTAGCATGTGGAACTCCATCCTCATAATAGCTGTTCCAAATCAGGGTCACCCCGGGAATATCAGCCTTATTAAAAACAATTATCCAGATGCTTGAGGAGGAGACCCTTGTTTTGAATGTGCAAGTTGATCACCCCATGGCCTCCTTTGTCCTTTGGCCTAAAAACCAAGTCCCAAGCAGCCAAGGATTGTTTTGGAGCATCACTATTCCCTCCCAATAGGCATTGTCTGAAGATTTTGTCCAACTGCTTGATAATACCAGGAGGGATTTGCAAACTGCAAAGTAAGTAGGTTGGCATAGAGGTCAGGACTGAAGTGAGTAGTTGCAAATGAGAGCCTTGATTTAACATGCAGGAACTAGCAGTCAATCTCCTTTCTAAGGTGTCAACTAAAGGCATGAGGTCCACAATCCTTGGCCTGCTAGTTCCAAGTGGCAAACCCAGATAGGTGAATGGTAATTGTCCAATTTTACAACCCAACGCAACAGCTAGCCTGGTTGCCTCCCCTTCATAAATATTTAAAGGGATCATGGAAGACTTTGCAAAATTAACCTTTAGACCAGTAGATTGCTGGAAGGTAAACAACATATTCTTAAGAGCTACCAGCTCCTCCTCTCTGGCTGTCAGAAAGATCAAAGTAACATCAGCATATTGTATTATAGGAAACTCTTGGTCATGAGATGGTATTGGGAGGGTTAGGGTTCCTTGTGATAGCATTTGATTTACCACAGATTGCAAAAGGTGAGCAGCAAGGACAAATAATAGGGGTGAGAGAGGATCACCTTGTCTAACCCCACACTTGCACTTAAACTGCTTTCCAGGGATGCCATTGAGCAGCACAGAAGAAGACCCTGTGGAAAGGATCTCCTTAACCGAACCAATCCATTTATCATCAAAACCCTTATGCTTGAGCATATGCAAAATAACCTCATGTTCCACTGTATCAAAAGCCTTGGCAAAATCTAGTTTCAAAATTATAATGGGTCTCTTAGACTGTTTGCATTGATGAATATATTCAAATGCCCAAGCTAAACAGTCCTGGATTGATTTTCCCTTATGAAAGCCGTACCGATTCCTATGAATGCATTTCAAATCACTTTTTGCAACCTGTTGGCCTACAGCTTGGTGAGAAACTTCAAGCAAGTGTCAGTTAGAGATATAGGCCTAGCAAGTGTCAGTTAGAGATATAGGCCTAAAATCACCTGGTCCCTCGGGAGATATCATCTTGTGTATGAGAGTTATGAGTGAACCATTGATATTCTCCAAAGAAAACTTTCCCTCATAAAAGTCTTGAATCAGACGCAAAAATCCTTCTCAATGATGGTCCAACATTGTTTGACAAACATGCCATTAAAACCATATGGGCCTAGCGCTCGATCAGGTGGCATCTCCTGTAGAACTTTCTTAATTTCAGCATCAGAAAAGGGCTGCGGTAGCTCATCCAAACCAGGGCCAGACTGAATGAGATTGTCCAAGTCATAGCCCATTGAAATACCTTGGGCCTGGCCTATTCTGTTTTTAAAAGAAGCCCAATGAATTCCCGCCATTTGGTCATGATCAGAGACTGGGTCATCCATCCCCGTGGTTTTCAGACTGGCTATAGAGTTCTTCCTCATGCGCTCAGAAGCCATGGCATGAAAGAATTTAGAATTTTCCTCACCCACCTTTATATACCTGATCGTGCACCTTTGCTTCCAATAGATATAGTGACTTTTCAATAGGTGCTCATAATGCAACTAGACAATTCTCCTAAAGTTAAACTCAGGTCTCACAAGTGGTCTGAATTCTTCCAACTGGTCAAAGTAGAGAATAACCTTTCTGCAATCCACTGTTAGCTTCTTGAGATAAGAGAGTTTCTTACTCCAAGCCCTTAAGTCATACCTGAGACGTTAAATTTCCTCGTTAAGATAGTTGATGCAGATAAGTCAGAGGACACCGGAGCCTCCCATGATTTTCTGACACATTCCATGAAGCCTGGCATATCCACCCAGAACTTTTCAATCCGGAATACCTTGGACGTAGGTATTTTTGTGTCAACGGATACCACGCATGGCACATCATCTGAGGCAATTTTGGCCAAAGGAAACACCATAGTATTATGATAATACGTTATCCAATCTGAGGTTGTAAAAAACCAATCGAGCTGCATGCTAGACCATGTGAAGCTTCTTACCTTCAAAGATAACTATAGCCGGCCTAGGTGTCCAATGATCTCGTTGAATTGGAAGATGTCATCTATATCTCCTCCCGGTAGGTTTCTATTGTCTAATGAGCAAATGAAATTAAAATCGCCCAAGAGAAGCCAGTTTTCATCTAGAGGGATGGTTAGATGATACAACCAACTAACAAAGTCATCTCTAGGTTGGCCCTCACATGGACCATACACAGAGACCAAAGTCCATTTCCCAGAATTATGAACAGACTTGAAAGAAACATCCACACTAAAACGCTGAACTTCAATGAGTTGACCCTCAAAAACAGAGGAGTTCCAAATGACCAAAATTCCATAAGATGCACCCACTGATGGAGAAAAAGCAAACTGAGAAAAACATCTAGGGCAAAAGGTTCTAATCTTTCTAATATCAAACTGCTCACACTTGGTTTCCTGCATGCAAATTATGGAGCAGTGGCTCTCCTCAATTTTGGCTCGAGTATCGCACTAACGAGCTTCGGAATTCAAACCATGCATATTCCAACACAATACATTCCAATTACGAAACGATGTAGTCTCCATAAATAACCAGCATAAAAAGATAGTAGCCAACTAGACTGCATAACAGCCCAGCCATACCCCCAGCATAGGTGCACACATTAGTTCCAGACAAGTTACGAGAGACAGTCTTAAAGAATAAAGCAAAACCAAAATGACAGAGGACCAGACATGGCCAATATCCCAGCAATGTTATCCATAAGTCACTCATCATGAGAAACATCGTCCTATGAAGCTGGTTGTGGAGGAACCATAAGCTTCTCCACCGATAACTCGTCCGGTGCAATGCCAAGCGAAGAACCAATTGCCTACATGGTAGCGGTCGGGGGCAGAGGTGGCAGGGGAAGCTCCTGGCTTGTAGAAGAATCAAGCTTGACCTTCTTAGCCTTGGGGCAACGGAGAGGAGGTGGCTTGATAGGGATTGCAGAGGTGGGCTTCACGCCAGTCCGTTTGGCGCACCTGTGAGTCATTCTCCTAACAAAAAAAATCCAAGTTCTCTTCCACTAGAGTAACATCGCGCTTGGGGCGACCGGGTTGCCTCGGCCTTTTCCCCAAGGGCGAGGGGGTGACAGAGGTAAACTGAAACTCCTCCTGTGTGTTATCCTGTGACTGCAAATCATTGCCTTGTGAATCATCAAGTAGATCCTAGAGCATAGTTGAGGATCGAGACTGCTGGCAGAGATCATGCTTGAAAGGAACCATGGACAGCCAACATTGCTCCATGTGTAGAGACTCCAATTTGATAGGTACTGGCGGCAGGCAAAACCCTGGCAGGATGGCGGGCATGTTCTTAATCAGAAACTCAGGCAGCAAGGACTTAAAAGATCTTTCCCAAATCATTGCTGGGGGTAACATTGGCCCATAGAACACCCTAACAATTCCCAGATGATAGGATCCAATGATCCCATCGGATGAATGTTGATCATAGGCTGCTGCACCTCCTCCATGTCAGCATCATCATCAGAGTCCATGGACGGATTGAGAATCATGGAGTTTTGGTCTTGGGAGATTGGGTCATGCACAGGGTCATGCTCGGGTTGGTTAGCTGGTTCCTCCCATGGCCCCAATCCGGCGTCATTGTTCATGTTCTCTCCCCATCCATTTGCAGCATTGTGCCCTTCATCATGGCCGGGGGGCACTGCCTTCCGTCCCAATGCAGGGTATGGCGGCATAGCCCAAAATGGCTGGGAAGGAGGATTAGCGCCTGACATAGGGTGTGGATTGCCGTCAAGGGGCATAGGATCCTCATCTGCCGGGATCATAGCTCAGGAAAATCACCATCAAGAATGTAGCAGCCCGTCGTCCAAGAGACAATTGTACCACCCCAATTAGCAAATTCATGAAAAGCAACAAAGCATGGAACCAAAGCATTATCTGGAAAAGATGCATGAACCAAGGACTTGACCTTGCGCCTGTCTATGCTATTCCAATAATGAAACTGACCAAACGTGCTAACCATATCAGCAATAAACCGCGTGTTATGATAATCTAGTGGGATGCCTATGAACATCAACCACCCCTGTCTATGTCCATGCAAAGATCTGAAACCCTTCCCCTGGTTATGCGGGACAAACCTGACAAAGAACTCGTTGCCTTCCTCATCAAGCCCCAAAGGAAAAGGTGGATGCAATGTGAAGGATCCACGAACCACACGATCTTCCATCTCAAACAAACCCACCCCTTGGAACCAAGTTTGTGTAGAGAGAACAGGGACATGCATAGTTTGGACCAAGAAGTTAAGCACCTTCTGCCGACAAACTCCGACCAGGTCAGCCGGGGGCAGGCTCAACGATAGACACCATGTACTGCTCGTGCGCTCGGGGCGGGGGGATTTTCAAAGTGTAGTAGGTGCGAGAAAGTCGATCTGCTCCACCATCCACAATGTCGAAGCCAACCGGGATGAAGCGAAAAAGGTCAATCTCATACACAACCATTGGGGGCGAAGGGAGAGGATCAAAGCTTGAAGAAGCATGTTGGTGCGTGGCTAGAGGCGGGTGCTGCAATGGCGATGATGACGGAGTAGCAGGGGTTGGGTTTTCTCCTAAGGAGGAGTTTGTTCTTGGGAAACCGAACAGGCAGGGGAAGCAGAGTCAATTTCCTTCCTTGCTCGATTTGCAAAGCCAGGCAATGGGACTTTGGGCATCCAGAGAGATAAGTCAGGAGCGTGGCCAGTGCAATCTTTTTTAAGATGACCAGAACAAAAACAATTCCTCCATCGTATCGGGTTCGTATAGGTCGCTGACGTGTGGCGCATGCCCAAAGAATTCTGACAGTCCCAAAAACTTGCAGCTAAATCCTCAATCATCTCATCAAAACTTTGCAAATCACTAACAATATCTTTGGGGAGGGAAACTGAATCGCCGGGGATAATGGGCTGTCAACTTCATCATCCAACAAGCAGATGGGCTAAGCACTAGAGCCCAGGGCCGTGTGAGAGCCCAGTGAAAGAACAACAGGCAATTGGGGCAAATCCAAACTTGCCGTTGCAGTTAAGAACAACCTGCCTGAAAATCCGGACGTCACACATGCAGGGGATAAACCTTGTGGGGATACTGGTAATGATCCAAACTAGATTGCTGGCCTCACCGTCGGCGAAGATGCCGGCGCCGGAGAAGAGACAGAAACATCTTCATTCTCAGAAACATCATAACCAGCCTCCCTAACAATTCTGACCTCATTGGCCATTGGTCCATAACTATATCCTTTCCGGGCAGAGTATTGCATAAACGTAGCAAACTTAATATGCTTGATAGGCTTAGATCTAGATGTTTGTTAATATAAAGAAGATTTGGTTGGGCCATGTTGCATGGCTTCCAAAACCAAGACGAACTCTCCTCTTAGTGGGTCTAACCAGCGCCCACTCCTGATGGCATTCAAATTGCCAAAGCTTAAACTCTTTTTCCCAATCAGGGTCGCCATGGCCCCAGAGGTGAAAGAAACATTGGAATTGTATGCAAACAAAATTGTGTTGATACAGAATAAAGAACCCCACCTCTTTGAATGAAACATTGAACAAGAGAACTCCATTGTTAAGGAAAGATACCTTAAGCTAAGAACAATAACCTCCAAGAGCAGGTTCAAGCACAAGGCCGATGTTATCCTCATCCAGACGAAAGGAGTGCCGTACAAACGAGAGCACCATGATGAAATGGCCCGTGTCCTTCATGGGGTGCAGCAATCTGTTGAAGGTGTGTTGGATCTCCTGAGCCAACTTCATCCCCAGGGAGAAATCCAGTCCCATGGAGATGGCTGCATGGACCACCATGACGAGGAAACAACCAGTAGAGAGAGGGAGAGACGCAGGAGAAGATGAGCCGATCATATGGCAAAACCCATGGTGAGATGTGGAGATCGCCAGCGGTGGTGGGTGGCTAGGGATAGGGAGGCGGTGGGGAGGTGGGAGGTGCCATTTGCAAATATTCTTTGGCTCCCCTTATGTCGAATCTATAAATTTGGGTTGAATACTCTACCCTCAAAAACTGTTGCGACTCCCTATACTTGTGGGTTATCATATACCAGCCCCGACTGACATCAAAGGGCTCACTGGAGGTTGCTGATAAGCCCCCAGCTGAACTGCTGTTGCTGCCTCCGCCTCTCGGCGAGTTCTGGCGTCATCCACAATTGCCTAAGCATGAGTAAGGGACGGGTTATTTCCATAGGGTGGGTCATTTTGATTTGGTCGACATCATCGCTCGCTACTTGGAAACCGCCGGCGACTTAGTGTGCCGGCTATAACTGCGGCTTGGGAGGGGAGTCGAATGCACCCTCTCATGACTATGCGTATACTTCTCCTGCTGTGCGACTACTGTTTGCAAGAGCTCAAGCGTTTCGCGCCTCAGGTGCAAAAGGCGTGTCATATGTGATAGGGATTGCATTGAGCCGGGTAGCCGCTGCTATCATATTATAAACCGGGTTGGAATAATGTCCAGATGGTGTGGATAAATGCTGGGGCGGGGTTCGATCTCTATGGGGCTGGTCTGGCAATCAGGGCTGAGCCGCTGCCCCGCTCCCTGGGACTTCAGCCACCCTGGTTGTGCCTGTCGGGTTACTTGGACCCACACCAGGCATATTAAAAAGGTTCCGTGCCTTGTACTGAAGGAAATATGCCCTAGAGGCAATAATAAAGTTATTATTTATTTCCTCATATCATGATAAATGTTTATTATTCATGCTAGAATTGTATTAACCGGAAACATGATACATGTGTGAATACATAGAAAAACATAACGTCACTAGTATGCCTCTACTTGACTAGCTCATTAATCAAAGATGGTTATGTTTCCTAACCATAGACATGTGTTGTCATTTGATTAATGGGATCACATCATTAGGAGAATGATGTGATTGACATGACCCATTCCGTTAGCCTAGCACTTAATCGTTTAGTATATTGCTATTGCTTTCTTCATGACTTATACATGTTCCTGTAACTATGAGATTATGCAACTCCTATTTACCGGAGGAACACTTTGGGTGCTACCAAACGTCACAACGTAACTGGGTGATTATAAAGGAGTACTATAGGTGTCTCCGAAGGTACATGTTGGGTTGGCATATTTCGAGATTAGGTTTTGTCACTCCGATTGTCAGAGAGGTATCTCTGGGCCCTCTCGGTAATGCACATCACTACAAGCCTAGCAAGCAATGTAGCTAATGAGTTAGTTACGGAATGATGCATTACGTAACGAGTAAAGAGACTTTCCGGTAATGAGATTGAACTAGGTATTGGATACCGACGATCGAATCTCGGGCAAGTAACATACCGATGACAAAGGGAAAAACGTATGTTGTTATGCGGTTTGACCGATAAAGATCTTCGTAGAATATGTAGGAGCCAATATGGGCATCCAGGTTCCGCTATTGGTTATTGACCGAGAACAGTTCTAGGTCATGTCTACATAGTTCTCAAACCCGTAGGGTCCGCACGCTTAACGTTACGATGACAGTTTCATTATGAGTTTATAAGTTTTGATGTACCGAAGTTTGTTCGGAGTCCGGCATGTGATCACGGACATGACGAGGAGTCTCGAAATGGTCGAGACATAAAGATTGATATATTGGAAGCCTATGTTTGGACATCGGAAGTGTTCCGGGTGAAATCGACATTTTACCGGAGTACCGGGAGGTTACCAGAACCCCTCGGTGACCTAATGGGCCTTATTGGGCCTAGTGGAGGAAGAGGAGAAGGGGCCAAGGGGCAGCCGCGCGCCCCTCCCCCCCAAGTCCGAATAGGACAAGGAGGGGGGCGGCGCTCCCCCTTTCCTTTCCCCCCTCTCCTCCTTCCCCCCAAGTCCTAGTCCAACTAGGGAAAGGGGGGAGTCCTACTCCCGGTGGGAGTAGGACTCCTCCGGCGCGCCTCCTCCTAGGGCCGGTCGCACCCCCCCTTGCTCCTTTATATACGGGGGCAGGGGGGTACCCTAGAACACACAAGTTGATCTACGGATCGTTCCTTAGCCGTGTGCGGTGCCCCCTCCACCATATTCCACCCCGGTCATATCGTCGCGGAGTTTAGGCGAAGCCCTGCGCCGGTAGAGCATCATCATCATCATCACCACGCCGTCGTGCTGACGGAACTCATCCCCTACACTTTGCTGGATCGGAGTCCGGGGATCGTCATCGAGGTGAACGTGTGCTAAACTCGGAGGTGCCGTACGTTCGGTGCTTGGATCGGTCAGATCGTGAAGACGTACGACTACGTCAACCGCGTTGTCATAACGCTTCCGCTTACGGTCTACGAGGGTACGTGGACAACACTCTCCCCTCTCATCGCTATGCCATCACCATGATCTTGCGTGTACGTAGGATTTTTTTTTGAAATTACTACGTTCCCCAATAGTGGCATCCGAGCCAAGTTTTATGCGTAGATGTCATATGCACAAGTAGAACACAAGTGAGTTGTGGGCGATACAAGTCATACTGCTTACCAGCATGTCATACTTTGGTTCGGCGGTATTGTGAGATGAAGCGGCCCGGACCGACATTACGCGTACGCTTACGCGAGACTGGTTTCACCGTTACGAGCACTCATGCTTAAAGGTGACTGGTGGGTGTCTGTCTCTCTCACTTTAGCTGAATCGAGTGTGGCTATGCCCGGTCCTTGCGAAGGTTAAAACAGCACTAACTTGACGAACTATCGTTGTGGTTTTGATGCGTTGGTAAGAACGGTTCTTGCTAAGCCCGTAGCAGCCACGTAAAATTTGCAACAACAAAGTAGAGGACGTCTAACTTGTTTTGCAGGGCATGTTGTGATGTGATATGGTCAAGACGTGATGCTATATTTTATTGTATGAGATGATCATGTTTTGTAACCGAAGTTATCGACAACTGGCGGGAGCCATATGGTTGTCGCTTTATTGTATGAAATGCAAACGCTCTGTAATTGCTTTACTTTATCACTAAGCGGTAGCGATAGTCGTAGAAGCAATAGATGGCGTAACGACAACGATGCTATGATGGAGATCAAGGTGTCGCGCCGGTGACGATGGCGATCACGACGGTGCTTCGAAGATGGAGATCACAAGCACAAGATGATGATGGCCATATCATATCACTTATATTGATTGCATGTGATGTTTATCCTTTATGCATGTTATCTTGCTTTGATTGACGGTAGCATTTTAAGATGATCTCTCACTAAAATTATCAAGAAGTGTTCTCCCTGAGTATGCACCGTTGCAAAAGTTCTTCGTGCTGAGACACCACGTGATGATCGGGTGTGATAGGCTCTACGTTCAAATACAACGGGTGCAAAACAGTTGCACACGCGTAATACTCAGGTTAAACTTGACGAGCCTAGCATATAACAGATATGGCCTCAGAACACGAAGACCGAAAGGTCGAGCGTGAATCATATAGTAGATATGATCAACATATTGATGTTCACCGTTGAAACTACTCCATCTCACATGACGATCGGACATGGTGTAGTTGATATGGATCACGTAATCACTTAGAAGATTAGAGGGATGTCTATCTAAGTGGGAGTTCTTTAGTAATATGATTAATTGAACTTTAATTTATCATGAACTTAGTCCTGGTAGTATTTTGCAAATTATGTTAGATCAATAGCTCGCGTTGTTGCTTTCATATGTTTATTTTGATATGTTCCTAGAGAAAACTTTGTTGAAAGATGTTAGTAGCAATGATGCGGATTGGATCCGTGATCTGAGGTTTATCCTTATTGCTGCACAGAAGAATTATGTCCTTGATGCACCGCTAGGTGACAAACCTATTGCAGGAGCAGATGCAGACGTTATGAATGTTTCGCTAGCTCAATATGATGACTACTTGATAGTTTAGTGCACCATGCTTAACGGCTTAGAATCGGGACTTCAAAGACGCTTTGAACGTCATGGACCATATGAGATGTTCCAGGAGTTGAAGTTAATATTTCAAGCAAATACCCGAGTTGAGAGATATGAAGTCTCCAACAAGTTCTATAGCTAAAAGATGGAGGAGAATCGCTCAACTAGTGAGCATGTGCTCAGATTGTCTGGGTACTTCAATCACTTGAATCAAGTGGCAGTTAATCTTCCAGATAAGATAATGATTGACAGAATTCTCTAGTCACCATCACTAAGTTACTAGAACTTCGTGATGAACTATAGTATGCAAGGGATGACGAAAACTATTCCTGAGCTCTTCGTGATGTTGAAATCGATGAAGGTAGAAATCAAGAAAGAGCATCAAGTGTTGATGATTGACAAGACCACTAGTTTCAAGAAAAGGGCAAAGGGAAAGAAAGGGAAACTTCAAATAGAATGGCAAACAAGTTGTCACTCCCGTGAAAAGACCAAAGCTGGACCAAAGCCTGAAACTGAGTGCTTACACTGCAAAGGAAATGGTCACTAGAAGCAGGAATGCCCTGAATATTTTGTTGATAAGAAGGATGGCAAAGTGAACAAGGGTATATTTGATATACAAGTTATTGATGTGTGCCTTACTAGTGTTTATAGTAGCCCCTGAGTATTTGATACTTGTTCGGTTCCTAAGATTAGTAACTCGAAACAGGAGTTACAGAATAAACAGAGACTAGTTGAAGGGGAAGTGACGATGAGTGTTGGAAGTAGTTCCAAGATTGATATGATCATCATCACACACTCCCTATATTTTCGAGATTAGTGTTAAACCTAAATAAATGTTATTTAGCGTTTGCGTTGAGCATGAATATCATTTGATCATGTTTATTGCGATACGGTTATTCATTTGAAGTTAAAGAATAATTGTTATTCTGTTTACATGAATAAGACCTTCGATGGTTATACACCCAATGAAAATAGTTTGTTGGATCTCGATCGTAGTGATACACATATTCATAATATTGATGCCAAAAGATGCAAAGTTAATAATGATAGTGCAACTTATTTGTGGCACTGCCGTGTGGGTCATATCGGTGTAAAGTGCATGAAGAAACTCCATACATGAATAAGACCTTCGATGGTTATACACCCAATGAAAATAGTTTGTTGGATCTCGATCGTAGTGATACACATATTCATAATATTGATGCCAAAAGATGCAAAGTTAATAATGATAGTGCAACTTATTTGTGGCACTGCCGTGTGGGTCATATCGGTGTAAAGCGCATGAAGAAACTCCATAAAGATGGATTTTTGGAATCACTTAGTTATGAATCATTTGATGCTTGCGAACCGTGCCTTTTGGGCAAGATGACTAAAACTCCGTTCTCTGGAATAATGGAACAAGCTACTGACTTATTGGAAATAATACATAGCGATGTATGCGATCCAATGAGTGTTGATGCTCGTGGCAAGTATCGTTATTTTCTGACCTTCACAAGATGATTTGAGCAGATATGGGTATATCTACTTGATGAAACATAAGTCTGAAATAGTTGAAAGGTTCAAAGAATTTCAGAGTGAAGTGGAAAAATCATCGTAACAAGAAAATAAAGTTTCTGTGATTTGATCGCGGAGACAAATATTTGAGTTACGAGTTTGGTCTTCAATTAAAACAATGTGGAATAGTTTCACAAACTCACGCGACCTAGAACACCACAATGTAATGCTGTGTCCGAACGTTGTAATCGTACTTTACTAGATATGGTGCGATCTATGATATCTCTTATCAGTTTACCACTATTATTTTGGGGTTATGCATTAGAGACAGCTGCATTCACGTTTAATAGGGCACCATCTAAATCCGTTGAGACGACACCGTATGAACTATGGTTTAGCAATAAACCTAAGCTGTTGTTTCTTAAAGTTTGGAGTTGCGATGCTTATATGAAAAAGGTTTTCAGCCTGATAAGCTCAAACCCAAATCGGAGAAGTGCGTCTTCATAGAATACCCAAAGGAAACTGTTTGGTACTCATTCTATCACAGATCCAAAGGCAAAACATTCGTTGCTAAGAATGGATCCTTTCTAGAGAAGGAGTTTCTCTCGAAAGAAGTGAGTGGGAGGAAAGTAAGAGCTTGATAAGGTAATTTGTACCTTCTCCCGAATTGGAAAGTAGTTCATCACAGAAATCAGTTCCAGTGATTACTACACCAATTAGTGAGGAAGCTAATGATATTGATCATGAAACTTCAGATCAAGTTACTACCAAACCTCGTAGGTCAACCAGAATAAGATCCGCACCAGAGTGGTACGGTAATCCTGTTCTGGAACTCATGTAACTAGACCATGATGAACCTACGAACTATGAGGAAGCGATGATGGGCCCAGATTCCGCAAAATGGTTGGAGGCCATGAAATCTGAGATAGGATCCATGTATGAGAACAAAGTGTGGACTTTGGTGGACTTGCCCGATGATCGGCAAACCATAGAAAATAAATGGATCTTCAAGAGGAAGACGGACGTTGATAGTAGTGTTACTATCTACAAAGCTCGACTTGTCGCAAAAAGGTTTTTGACAAGTTCAAGGTGTTGACTACAATGAGATTTTCTCAACTGTAGCGATGCTTAAGTCTGTCCGAATCATGTTAGCAATTGCCACAATTTATGAAATCTGGCAAACGGATGTCAAACTGCATTCCTTAATGAATTTATTAAAGAAGAGTTGTATATGATGCAACCAAAAGGTTTTGTCAATCCTAAAGGTGCTAACAAAGTGTGCAAGCTCCAGCAATCCATTTATGGACTGGTGCAAGCCTCTCGGAGTTGGAATATACGCTTTGATGAGTTGATCAAAGCATATGGTTTTATACAGACTTTTTGAGAAGCCTGTATTTACAAGAAAGTGAGTGGGAGCTCTGTAGCATTTCTAATATTATATGTGGATGACATATTGTTGATTGGAAATGATATAGAAATTCTGGATAGCATGAAAGGATACTTGAATAAGAATTTTTTAAAGCAAGACCTCGGTGAAGCTTCTTACACATTGATCATCAAGATCTATATAGATAGATCAAGACGCTTGATAAGATTTTTCAATGAATACCTTGATAAATTTTTGAAATAGTTCAAAATGGAACAGTCAAAGAAGGAGTTCTTGCCTGTGTTGCAAGGTGTGAAGTTGAGTAAGACTCAAGACCCGACCATGGTAGAAAATAGAAAGAGAATGAAAAGTCATTCCCTATGCCTCAGTCATAGGTTCTATAAAGTATGCTATGCTGTGAACCAGACATATTGTATACCTTGCTCTGAGTTTGGCAAAGGAATACAATTTTGATCTAATAGTAGATCACTGGACAGCGGTCAAATATATCCTTAGTAAGGACTAAGGAGATGTTTCTCAATTATGGAGGTGATAAAAAGTTCGTCGTAAAGGGTTACGTTGATACAAGTTTTGGCACTGACCCAGATGACTCTAAAGTCTCAATCTGGATACATATTGAAAGTGGGAGCAATTAGCTAGAGTAGCTCTGTGCAGAGCATTGTAGACATAGAATATTTGCAAAATACATACGGCTCTGAATGTGATAGACCCGTTGACTAAGTTTCTCTCACGAGCAAAACATGATCACACCTTAGTAATCTTTGGGTGTTAATCACATAAGCGATGTGAACTAGATTATTGACTCTAGTAAACCCTTTGGGTGTTGGTCACATGACGATGTGAACTATGGGTGTTAATCATATACAGATATGGATATTGGTGTTAAATCACATGGTGATGTGAACTAGATTATTGACTCTAGTGCAAGTGGGAGACTGAAGGAAATATGCCCTAGAGGCAATAATAAAGTTATTATTTTTTTCCTCATATCATGATAAATGTTTATTATACATGCTGGAATTGTATTAACCGGAAACATGATACATGTGTGAATACATAGACAAACATAACGTCACTAGTATGCCTCTACTTGACTAGCTCATTAATCAAAGATGGTTATGTCTCCTAACCATAGACATGTGTTGTCATTTGATTAATGGGATCACATCATTAGGAGAATGATGTGATTGACATGACCCATTCCGTTAGCCTAGCACTTAATCATTTAGTATATTGCTATTGCTTTCTTCATGACTTATACATGTTCCTGTAACTATGAGATTATGCAACTCCCGTTTACCGGAGGAACACTTTGGGTGCTACCAAACGTCACAACGTAACTGGGTGATTATAAAGGAGTACTACAGGTGTCTCCGAAGGTACATGTTGGGTTGGCGTATTTCGAGATTAGGTTTTGTCACTCCGATTGTCGAAGAGGTATCTCTGGGCCCTCTCGGTAATGCACATCACTACAAGCCTTGCAAGAAATGTAGCTAATGAGTTAGTTATAGAATGATGCATTACGTAACGAGTAAAGAGACTTGCCGGTAACGAGATTGAACTAGGTATTGGATACCGACGATCGAATCTCGGGCAAGTAACATACCGATGACAAAGGGAACAACGTATGTTGTTATGCGGTTTGACCGATAAAGATCTTTGTAGAATATGTAGGACCCAATATGGGCATCCAGCTTCCGCTATTGGTTATTGACCGAGAATAGTTCTAGGTCATGTCTACATAGTTCTCGAACCCGTAGGGTCCGCACGCTTAACATTACGATGACAGTTTCATTATGAGTTTATAAGTTTTGATGTACCGAAGTTTGTTCGGAGTCCCGGATGTGATCACGGACATGACAAGGAGTCTCGAAATGGTCGAGACATAAAGATTGATATATTGGAAGCCTATGTTTGGACATCGGAAGTGTTCCGGGTGAAATCGGCATTTTACCGGAGTACCGGGAGGTTACCGGAACCCCCCGGTGACCTAATGGGCCTTATTGGGCCTAGTGGACGAAGAGGAGAAGGGGCCAAGGGGCGCGCTCGCGCCCCTCCCCCCAAGTCTGAATAGGCCAAGGAGGGGGGGCGGCGCCCCCCCTTTCCTTCCCCCCTCTCCTCCTTCCCCCCAAGTCCTAGTCCAACTAGGGAAAGGGGGGAGTCCTACTCCCGGTGGGAGTAGGACTCCTCTAGCGCGCCTCCTCCTAGGGCCGGCCACACCCCCCTTGCTCCTTTATATACGGGGGCAGGGGGCACCCTAGTACACACAAGTTGATCTACGGATCGTTCCTTAGCCGTGTGCGGTGCCCCCCTCCACGATATTCCACCTCGGTCATAACGTCGCGGAGTTTAGGCGAAGCCCTGCGCCGGTAGAGCATCATCATCATCGTCAGCACGCCATCGTGCTAACGGAACTCATCCCCGACCCTTTGCTGGATCAGAGTCCGGGGATTGTCATCGAGCTGAACGTGTGCTGAACTCAGAGGTGCCGTACGATCGGTGCTTGGATCGGTCGGATCGCGAAGACGTACGACTACATCAACCGCGTTCTCATAACGCTTCCGCTTACGGTCTACGAGGGTACATGGACAACACTCTCCCCTCTTGTTGCTATGCCATCACCATGATCTTGCGTGTACGTAGGAATTTTTTTGAAATTACTACGTTCCCCAACATGTACTGCGTAGGCAAATGAGTTTGATACCTCCTTCGAAGAACTACATTAGAGGTGTTTTGACCCAAACTTAAGCGAAAAGCCTCTGCCATAATACATTGTGACTCAGCTTCCATCTTGGCTCATTCCTCTACCATCCTAATGTTCTCTGCACTCAAATCCTCCTAGGCTTTAGCCACCTCATATCGCACCTTTGCGACTTTCGCATTATGCTGCACTTGGTTCGCTGTAGTAACCTTTTTTGGCCATTAGAGTCGTCAAAGTGCCCAAAAGTTCAGTTAAACCTTGAGCCAGCAGCCGAGCTGAGCCGCTAGCCCCAGCTACTGTAGCGACCGTCAATCTAGATGTCATCACTGCTGCTGTTGACGAACTGAGAGCCGGTGCAGTGCCATCCATGAAGATCGCAACCCTGGAGGGAGGCTCATAGTGGTCTTGAATATCGTTGCCATCAAAGTAGCCCCAAGCCCGCCGTCTTGAAGCTGATAGATGGATTCCATCTCTCTGGTTCAGGACTCATCAACTTAGTAGATGGTCGTCTCTCCACCTCAAGATCCGCCACATGAACAAAACCAATGAAAACGTGCTTCCGACTGGGTTGAACTTGGCGGGTTGTGCGCACTGAGCCGTCTCGATGATGTCAGTGCATATGTCTGGCTCAAGCTCTGACTCGCTGATCTTGTTGATGAAGACATGAACTTCGCCAAAGGGGACCTAGTATACGTACCCGATTGAGTCGGCCTCGGGGCCCCAGCCAGCGTCGTCGATGTAGATTTGCCGTGTGGAGCCACCGTGGTGTAGGTTAGCTCAAAGGGGTTGAACAGGACAAAGGCAACAAGGTTTACCCAGGTTCAACCGCTCACAACGAGGTAACGGCCTACTGCTGCTTTGTTGACTATAGCTTGAATATCGGTTACAAGGGAGCGAAGTCACATGACCTAGCTCTCGATCAATTGTCTCTTGGTCTAACCCGCCGCAGAGTCTCGCCTTTATATACATAGGTCGAGGCCCTGGGCTTATAAGAGTCCAAGCCGAATCACACAACGTGCCCAACTCGGTTTCTAAGTCGCCCTGCCTTGTTAGACAAGTCGCCCTCGTGGCGGCTCATACTCTCCGGGTCTCAATTCTACCACCAGGTCTTGGGCCTTCAACTGGCCCACCTTGTAAGAAGCCACCAGTCTTCATGTTTCATCTTCTTGGACCTACTTGGGCCTTATTCATGTTGAATCGCCAACAGTGTAACCTGGCCCCTCCTGATGGGTCACACCTCGGGGTTATATCCCGAACATACACCATTTTTAATTTATATATATGTGTGTCAGAATCATTTTCCTTACATCAATGAAATTTACAGATGTTTGTGTTGCTGGTAAACTGTAAAGGCTTGTTACTTTAGTACGTTGCCAAAAACTTGTTAGTTTTACTAGTTCACATGTAATTAAATACATTGCAAAAATTGGTTAGTTTTACTAGTTTAATGTTAGTTTCTTATGGCTCTTGCAACACTTTATTTATGCTTGCTAACTTTCAAGTTTTCAGGATCCAACCGAGACTCCGATGGCACAACTAGTATGTTTGAAAAACTTCCTTATTTAACTAGCTTGCTGATGTAACTTGTTGCTCTAATCATGTAACCAACTTCAAGTTTTCAGGATCCAATTGGAACTCCAATAACATAGCAGGTACATTTTCATAAACTTATTTGTGTAACAGGTTTGCTGTTGTAACCTATTGCTCTAATGAAGTTATTGACTACTCAGCTTTTCGTGATCCAAGAGAAACTCCAATGGCACAACCGGTGCCTTTGGTAAAACTTTTTTGTTTAACTACTTTGTCGCTGCAACCAGTTTCTCTAATGATGTTAATAACTTATACTTTTCAGCATCCAATAAAAACTCTTTAATTCCGTGTTTGTTTAACTGGGTTGCTATTCTAACTCCTGGTTGAGATGTTTTTCTAACTTCAACTTTTCAGAATCCAACAAGAACTGTGATTGCAAAATAGGTTAGCCCAAGATCAAAGTGTGAGGTCCCCTGGATGTTGGATTTTCCCAGAGTAGTGGTACCGGCCCAACCGTGCATCATGAATTGCCAACCGTGACGTGGCTTGAGGGTACATTGATATTTCCCCAAAGAGGAAGGGATGATGCAACACAACTAGGGTAAGTATTTCCCTCAGTTGAGAACCAAGGTATCAATCCAGTAGGAGAACCAAGCAACACTATGTAAATGGTACCTGCACACAAAGAACAAATACTTGCAACCTGACACGTAAGAGGGGTTGTCAATCCCTCGTTAAAAAGATAAATTATTTTGTATGAGATTGGATAGATAGATCTGAATAAAAAATGAAATAAAATAATTAAAGAAAGTGAAGCAAGGTATTTTTGGATTTTTGGAATAACAGATCTCAAAACAAATATGAGAAAAGATACATCTGAAGGCAATATGATAAAAGTTAGGCCCGGCGGCCGTAGATTTCACTAGTGGCTTCTCTCAATGAAATAGCATACGATGGGTAAACAAATTACTGTTGGCAATTGATAGAAGAACAAATAATTGTGATGATATCCAAGGCAATGATCATGAATATAGGCATCACGTCCAAGATTAGTAGTTCTTCTCCTGCCTGCATCTACTACTATTACTCTAGACAACGACCACTATCCAACATGCATCTAGTGTAGTAAGTTCATGGGAAATCAGAGTAATGCAATAAGAACGATGACATGATGTAGACAAGATCTATGCATGTAGCCATAGACCCCATCTCTTTTATCCATAATAGTAATGATACATGCGTGTCTTGCTACCCTTTCTGTCACTGGGTGAGGACACCACAAGATCAAACCCATCACAAAGCACCTCTTCCTAGTGCAAGAAAAATCAATCTAGTTGGCCTAACTAAACCAAAGATTCAGAGAAGAAATACGAGACTATAAATAATCATGCATATAAAAGATCAAAGAAGACTCAAATAATATTCATGGATATAGATCTGATCATAAACTCGAACTTCATCGGACCCCAACAAACACACCACAAAAAGTCATTACATCAAATAGATCTCCAAGAGAACATTGTATTGAGAATAAAAAAGAGAGAAGAAGCCATGTAGGTACTGCCTACAAATCCGTAGGTCTATATATGGTGAACTACTAACGCCTGATCGGAGGAGCACCAATGAGGATGATGAACCCCTCCATGATCGTGTTCCCCTCTGGCAGAGTGCCGGAATAGGGAGCTAGATTGGATCTCGTGGTTCTGGAACTTGTGGCGGCTGGAATTGTGTTTCATCAACTCCCCTAGGGTTTCTGTAATATTTGGGTATTTATAGAGCTGAGAGGCGGTGGAGGCGACCCCCGTGGGCCCCACAACTCATCAGGGCACGAGGGGCCTCCGGCACGCCCTAGTGTCTTGTGGGCCCCATGGGCCCCCTCTTTGGTGCTTCCTTGGCTCCCAAGTTGTCTTCTGGTCCAAATAAAATCTCCAAAAAGTTTCTCTGCGTTTGGACTCCTTTGATTGGGATATTCTACGAAGTAAAAAACAAGCAACTGGCACTGGGCACTATGTCAATAGGTTAGTCCCAAAAAATGATATAAAGTTGCTATAAAATGATTGTAAAACATCCAAGAATGATAATGTACAACATGGAACAATACAAAATTATAGATACGTTGGAGATGTATCAACATCCCCAAGCTTAATTCATGCTCGTCCTCAAGTAGGTAAATGACAAAAACAAATTTTTTGATGTGGAATGCTGCCTAACATGTTCATCACATATTGTATTGTTTTGTAGCATGGACATTTGGACTTTAGATGGTTCAAAGCAATAGTCTGTATTTACATGAAGACTTCAATACTCAAGCATATAAACAAGCAACCATGTCTTTCAAAATATCAACACTAAAGAAAGTTATTCCTAGCCCATCATGCTCAATCATTGATCCATTCACGAAACACACTCAAATATTAGCTACATCCAATGCTCAAGTATGATCATAGTGCTCCCTAGTTGGTGCTTTATAAGAGAAGATGGAGACTCAAATAAAAACAAAAATTGCATAAAAGTAAATAGATAGGCCCTTCGCAGAGGGAGCGGAGATTTGTAGAGGTGCTAGAGCTCAAAGCTTAAATTGACAGATAAAAACATTTTGGGAGGCATACTTTTCCCGTCAAAAACGACCGAAGATTTCCAAATACTTTCCATGCTAGATACATCATAGGCTCTTACAAAACATAAAAGAAAGTTTATTCCCTTTTCCCACGATTCTTTCACAATCCATGGCTAGCCATATCCACGGGTGCCTTCCATACCAACACTTTCCAAGGAATTTATTATTTAACAACATAAAGTAAATTTCTTTTTCATTTCGGGGCTGGGCATCCCTATTACCGCCATACTCCCGTACAATGACAAATGAATAAACACTCATCTTGATAATAACACATCTAGCATGAAAAAATATTGGCCGCCCCCTGGCGCTTCATGAGTGGTACAGGGACACAAAAAGGAAACTCATTGTGAAAATTAGAGTTGGCACATTAAATTTACTTAGAATGACATGGAAATGCCGCATATACGTAGGTATGGTGGACTCATATGGAAAAACTGGGTTTAAGGATTTTGGATGCACAAGTAGTATTTCTACTTAGTACAAATGGAGGCTAGTGTCAATGTTCTAGGAACCAGGGTACCCAGACTTGCCTGCCTGCGGCCCACGGCGTGGTTCCACCGACGGCCTGGTACGGCCCATCTACAGCCACGACAAGACAAGACCCTCGCGTGGGGCCAAGCCTCGCGAGGCAGACTACATCAAGAGCTCCTGAAGAGCAGCCTCCCCAGGAAGCCTCCTGAGGAGCAGAGATTCCTATGAAAGCACTCACCTCATGAGGCTGAGGTGACGCCAGCCATGACGACCAAGGCCAAGCGCGCGCCAGCGGGCACAAAGTAGCAGGTTTGCTCTTTGGTGCTAAGGTGGCAAGTGCAGGTGCAGAGTCCCAAGGAATCAACCAAAGATTGCCGAACGCGTGGAACAATACCTAGACCGCCAGAACGACAGGATGGATGTCATTGTCGAGCCCACCGGGACGTCATGATCAGAAGGTTTGCAAGAGAAGACCACCTTTCGTCAGGATAAGATGTACTACTTGTCCCCTTTCAAATTGGCCGATGTGGGATCCCTTCCCGCCTAAGTTTTGGGGGAAGAGGACCGAGGCCACTATAAGTATAGCCTAGCCACCACCATAGAAAAGGGTCGAGTCCCAGAGAGATAGCTCCCCGACGCAGCCACCACCACAAGAACAAGCCTCCTTAGGTAGCTCTTCCTCTTGTACTAGTTCATCCCCAGCCCCCGCGAGGCTAATCCACCACAAAGCAGGAGTTTGGTCTTACACCGCAAGGTGGCCCGAACCCGGTTAAACTGTCGTGTCAATAGATTCCCATTCATAGAGCTAGGTCGTGAGAGAAGCAACTCAATCGACTAGAGATGATGAGGACATCAATACCATTGTTACACCCACAGCTCCTACTGTTACATATATTGGACCAATTACTAGAGCTCGCGCAAGCCAATTAAATTACCAGGTACTTTCATTTATTGGTAATGATTCTAATGTTCATGAGAATATGATGTTGCCTAAATTGGATACATTTGTTTTGCTTACAAATGAAGGGCCTAGCTTGGAGAAGGATTAACATTGGAGCAAGAACACGCATGGAGTTGATGGCATGCGCAAGGGGATCAAGAACGGAGTTACAAGTGATGATTTGAGGACTTTGAAGCCACCATAAGGAGTGCATGAAGCCTTGGACGAAATATACAAGATGCCACTTCATAAATTTCGTCTAGAGGCTATTCTAGGTGTTGTGTCACCTTATTATTGGGCCAGGCCCATGTATTTTCGAAATACTTAAGTATAGGCTGTTTTTAGAGTCCATATGTGTGGGGAAACAAGAGTTAGGGTTGGTTTTGAACCCCTCCTCCAAGGGCCATGAAATTCCCCCCTCTTCCTCCATATATACAGCCCTTAGGGCATCATTTAGACTTTGGGGTTTTGTTTAGATTAAAAGTTCGCCATAGCTGCAACTTCGCGTACTTCGTTTGTGTTCAACGACCAGACCAAGGCGTCACAGAACCCCCCCTTCATTAATAAAGCTTTCCTCTTTTATTCGCAATATCCAGATTGCAATCTTAGTTTCTTGCTTGTTCTTCGTTTGCTCGCAGGAAATAGACCCTCGTGGTGAGGTTGATCGTGCTCCGGCATGGTCAATAACCCCTCGGAAGTTGGTTTAGCGATTGCTAAGGCGCGACGTCTTCGCACGTTCGTAGTCGGATCGTCAAAGTCGACTCCCACAGAAAATGATTGCTATCTCATCGAAACATCGGGACACCTTTGCCCCTATCAAGTGGTATCAGATTTCCAGGTTGCTCGTTGAGATTTTACAGTTTTTCGTAGTTTAGATCGAGTCTGTTCTTCATACCTATAGTCCACGAAAAAGCAAAAAAAATAATATCAGGGTTAGTTCATCTTATGCGAACCGATCTGAGCCTTTGCATAATCTTTTTGGTATTTGCTTTGTTGAATTTGTGGTTGCATCGTCATGTCAAGTTGCTGGTCCTAGAGTCTAGTCCTTTAGAGTTTCGAGTTCTGCTCACAAGTTGTCACGCCACCGCCGCACCATCGTCATCACCGCTGCCATATACCATCATCATCATCACCGCTTGCATATACCATCATCATCATCACCGCTGCCATATACCACCATCATCATCACCGCTGCCATATACCACCATCGTCATCACCGCTGCCATATACCACCATCGTCATCGCCGCTCCCATATACCACATATCCACCGCCATCACGCTAATCCGAGTCCACCTCTATCACAGAATCGCCACCAGTCCGTGTTCCACCGCCCTACATATATCCGCCACCAGTCCGAGTTTCCACCAGATTCATCTCCGCCACCAGTCCTAGTCCGAGTACAGTAATTGTTACTTTGTTTTCGATTTCTAGATCATGCGGTACTCCGGGTCATGACAGATTAGGACTCCCCAACTTTCGAGCCATCCGCGGAAGAAAAATAGTTCCAGTTTCAAAAAAAAAACTAAGTCTGGAAAATTCTGGCTAGGCAGTTTTTAGGACATTTGTAGACTTTTTCGAAAAAAATTGTTGCGGAGCAAAAAAAGGGAGGAAAAAAGAGTGCAAAAAAAGTGAAAAAAATCAGAGTGTGCTCCTCCCTTGTTTATGTGCAACGCCGTGATTTTGTAAGTGTTCTAGGCTCGCGTCTCTAGTACGGTCTAGCCTAGGACCAACACAATACCGTCGTTGAGCGTTTATTCAACTTTGCATATCTAAATTGATTATTGCTGACCATTTTTGCTACCATATTATAAGCCTTCCCAGCTCCACATACATCTATATCGTGCGTTTGACTCTCCCTGGTAATTGCTTTATCCAAGCTTTGAGAGTTTTGACTACATCGGTTGCCGATCACCGCCTGCTGCTGGGTAAGAACTGGTAAGAATTTGAGTTTTGCTTGACGGATTTCTGACACCCACCACCACGACCACTTGTTAGTAGTCTGTAGGATCGTATTCTTGTGTGCTTGTATTGCTTCTAACCATGCCAGGATCACAAGCCGGCAAGATTGACTGGGAGAACTTAATGAACAAGGAGCTTCATGATAAGTTTTAGCAAATGATGACTGAACAGGTGCAAGATGTGTTGAACAATTTTGAAGAGGCCATGGAGAAGATCACTGGCCTTGAGAAGATGTTCGAAACAAAGCTCGATAATAGATTTAATGAACTGCTTGTGCGTCTTCCACCACAGGCTGCACCTGCCGACCTCTGCAACAACAACAACAACGACTACCTCCACATCGCGAAACAGCCCTCCGCCGAGGGAGCCGTGTTCCTCTTCAGCCTGGCCAAACTGTTGGTGCTGCTGTTGATAATTCTGTGGCTCCTGCTGCTGATGGGGAGGAGGATGATTATGCGGGAGATTACGAGGATGTGGTTGATCAAAATCAGAACTACATGCAACCACCAGCACCACAACCACCAGGTCATCCACATGCAAATAACGGCAAAGTTAGGGCTCCCCCTCAGGTACGAGATCATGACCTTCTCCCTAAACTGAAATTCAATATTCCACCATTTGAGGGTAGATATGTTCCTGATATATATCTTACTTGGGAGTTAGAAACTGAACAACGATTTACATGTTTACAATATCCTGAGGAGAGACGTGTTCCTGTTGCTGTTTGTGCTTTCACTAGCTTTGCATGTGTTTGGTGGTCTGAACATTGTAGATTATATCTTGTTCCAGCTACTTGGGCTGCTTTGAAAACTGCTATGTGTACTCGTTGGGTTCCACCATATTATCAACATGAATTACTTCAAAAATTGCAGCGCTTAAGACAAGGAAAAATTATGTAGAAGAATATTATCAAGAATTACACACTGGCTTGATTAGATGTGGTATTGTTGAGGAGAATGAAGCTATGCTTGCACATTTTATGGGTGGATTAAATAGAGAGATTCAGCCCATTCTAGAGTATAAGGATTATAATAATATCACTCGTTTATTCCATCTTGCTTGTAAAGCTGAACGTGAAGTGAAGGATCTACAGGCATTGGCGCAGACTAACTTTTCTGCAGATCGACCTTCATCATGGACACCGCGTGCATCCTCTACTTCCACACATTCTACTGCATCGACACCTACATCAGCTATTACCTCCAGCCGTGATACAAGGACAGTGACAACCACCATTATCTGCCAAGGGCACACCTATCGGGCCTGCATAGAGTTCGTCTTCTTCCATGGCATCAAAAGGGCACACAAGTGATATTATTTGTCGTCGTTGTAAGGGAAGAGGACATTTTGCGAGAGAATGCAAATCTTAGTGTGTGATGATTTCTACTGAGGATGGTGGGTATGAGTCCGTTAGTGACTATGATGAGGAGACTTTGGCTCTTATTACACGTGAAGAACACGGTGGAGACGATTCTGATCATGAGACGCAATACATGGCTCCTGAAGATGCTGACAAGTATGAATTTTTAGTTGCTCAACATGTTTTGAGTGTGCAGGTTACACAAGCTGAGCAAAATCAGAGGCATAATTTGTTCCATACAAAGGGAGTTGTGAAGGAACGTTCTGTTCGCGTGATCATAGATGGAGGGAGTTGCAACAACTTTGCTAGCATGGAGATGGTGGAGAAGCTATCTCTCACCACAAGACCACATCCACATCCTTACTACATCCAATGGTTCAACAACAGTGGCAAGGTTAAGGTAACACATACTGTTCGTGTGCATTTTAGTATCTCCACATATGCTGATTATGTTGATTGTGATGTGGTGCCTATGCAAGCATGTTCCTTATTACTTGGTAGACCATGGCAATTTGATAAAAATTCTGTACACCATGGTAGAAACAATCAGTATACTCTTGTTCATAAGGATAAAAATATTACTTTGCTTCCTATGACTCCTGATTCCATTTTGAAAGATGATATTAATACAGCTAATAAAGCAAAACAGGAGAAAATAAGAGTGAAAATCAGATTGTGGCAAAAGAATTTGAGCAACAAATGAAGCCTAATAATAAACCATCTACTGTTGCTTCTGAAATTAAATTGAAAAGTGCATGTTTACTTGCCACCAAATCTGATATTGATGAGCTAGATTTTAGCAAATCTATTAGCTATGCTTTTGTGTGCAAAGAGGCATTATTTTCATTTGAGGACGTGCCTTCCTCTTTGCCCCCTGCTGTCACTAACATTTTGCAGGAGTTCGCTGACGTCTTTCCACAAGACGTGCCACCGGAATTACCACCTATTCAAGGGATTGAGCATCAAATTGACTTAATTCCCTGTGCATCGCTACCCAACTGTGCACCATACCATACCAATCCAGAGGAGACGAAAGAGATTATGCGTCAAGTACAGGAGCTGCTCGACAAAGGTTATATACACGAATCTCTTAGTCCTTGTGCTGTTCCTATTATACTAGTGCCTAAAAAGGATGGTACGTCGCGTATGTGTATTGATTGTCGAGGCATTAATAATATTACTATTCGTTATCGTCATCCTATTCCTAGGCTAGATGATATGCTTGATTAATTGAGTGCCTCTACAATATTATCCAAAGTTGATTTGCGTAGTGGATACCATCAAATTCGTATGAAATTGGGTGATGAATGGAAAACAACATTTAAAACTAAGTTTGGTTTATATGAGTGGTTAGTCATGCCTTTTGGGTTAACTAATGCGCCTAGTACTTTCATGAGACTAATGAATGAAGTTTTACGTGCTTTCATTGGATGATTTGTGGTAGTCTATTTTGATGATATACTGATTTATAGCAAATCTTTGGAAGAACATTTGGAACATTTACGTGCTGTTTTTATTGCTCTACGTGATGCACGTTTGTTTGGTAACCTTGGGAAGTGCACCTTTTGCACCGACCGAGTATCTTTTCTTGGCTATGTTGTTACTCCACAGGGAATTGAAGTTGATAAAGCCAAGATTGAAGCTATTGAGAGTTGGCCGCAGCCCAAAATGGTCACACAAGTGAGGAGTTTCGTTGGCCTCGCTGGTTTCTATAGGCGTTTTGTGAGAGATTTCAGCACCATTGCTGCACCTCTCAACGAGCTTACAAAGAAGGATGTGCCATTTGTTTGGGGTACCGCACAGGAAGAAGCCTTCACGGTATTGAAAGATAAGTTGACACATGCTCCTTTACTCCAACTTCCTGATTTTAATAAGACTTTTGAGCTTGAATGTGATGCTAGTGGAATTGGATTAGGAGGTGTGTTATTACAAGATGGCAAACCTGTTGCATACTTTTCTCAAAAATTGAGTGGGCCTAGTCTGAACTATTCTACTTATGATAAAGAATTATATGCTCTTGTTCGGACTTTAGAGACATGGCAACATTATTTATGGCCCAAAGAATTTGTTATACATTCTGATCATGAATCTTTGAAACATATTAAATGTCAAGCTAAACTTAATCGTAGACATGCTAAATGGGTGGAATTCATTGAGACTTTCCCTTATGTCATTACACACAAGAAGGGTAAAGAAAATGTTATTGCTGATGCTTTATCTCGTCGCTATACTATGCTTTCACAACTTGACTTCAAAATATTTGGTTTGGAGACGATCAAAGATCAATATGTGCATGATGCTGATTTTAAAGATGTAATGCAGAATTGTAAAGAAGGAAGAACATAGAACAAGTTCGTTATTAATGATGGCTTTGTGTTCCGTGCTAACAAGCTATGCATTCTTGCTAGCTCTGTTCGTCTTTTGTTGTTGGAGGAGGCGCATGGAGGAGGATTAATGGGACACTTTGGCGTGAAGAAGATGGAGGACATACTTGCTACACATTTCTTTTGGCCAAAGATGAGACGGGATGTTGAGCGTTTTGTTGCTCGCTGCACTACATGTCAAAAAGCTAAGTCACGACTCAATCCTCATGGTTTATATATGCCTTTCCCTGTACCCAGTGTTCCTTGGGAGGATATATCTATGGACTTTGTTTTAGGTTTACCTCGAACAAAGAAGGGGAGGGATAACATATTTGTTGTCGTGGATAGATTTTCGAAAATGGCACACTTTATACCATGTCATAAAAGCGATGATGCTGTTAATGTTGCTGATTTGTTCTTTCAGGAAATTATTCGCTTGCATGGTGTGCCAAATACTATTGTTTCAGATCATGATACTAAATTCCTTAGCCACTTTTGGAGATGTTTATGGGCTAAGTTGGGGACTAAACTGCTTTTTAGTACTACTTGTCACCCCCAAACTGATGGACAAACTGAAGTAGTCAATAGAACATTGTCTACTATGCTTAGGGCTGTTTTGAAGAATAATAAGAAAATGTGGGAAGAATGCTTGCCTCATATTGAATTTGCTTATAATCGTTCATTGCATTCTACTACTAAGATGTGCCCTTTTGAAATTGTGTATGGTTTCCTATCTCGTGCACCTATTCATTTGTTGCCTCTTCCATCTTCGCAGAAGGTTAATTTTGATGCTAAAGAACGTGCTGAATTGATTTTAAAAATGCATGAGTTAACTAAGGAAAACATTGAGCGTATGAATGCTAAATATAAACTTGCTGGAGATAAGGGTAGAAAACATATTGTGTTTGCACCTGGAGATCTTGTTTGGTTACATTTGCGTAAGGATAGATTTCCTAATTTGCACAAATATAAGCTCATGCCACGTGCTGATGGTCCTTTTAAGGTGTTAGATAAAATAAATGATAATGCATATAAACTTGAGCTACCTGCAGATTTTGGGGTTAGTCCCACTTTTAACATTGCAGATTTGAAGCCTTATTTCGGTGAGGAAGATGAGCTTCCGTCGAGGATGACTTCATTTCAAGAAGGGGAGGATGATGAGGACATCAATACCATTGTTACACCCACAGCTCCTACTGTTACATATACTGGACCAATTACAAGAGCTCGCACACGCCAATTAAATTACAAGGTACTTTCGTTTCTTAGTAATGATTCTAATGTTCATGAGAATATGATGCTGCCTAAATTGGGTACATTTGTTTTGCTTACAAATGAAGGGACTAGCTTGGAGAAGGATGAACATTGGAGCAAGAACACGCATGAAGTTGATGGCATGCGCAAGGGGATCAAGAACGGAGTTACAAGTGATGATTTCAGGACTTTGAAGCCACCATAAGGAGTGCATGAAGCCTTGGACGAAATATACAAGATGCCACTTCATAAATTTCGTCTAGAGGCTATTCTAGGTGCCGTGTCACCTTATTATTGGGCCAGGCCCATGTATTTTCGAAATACTTAAGTATAGGCTGTTTTTAGAGTCCGTATGTGTGGGGAAACAAGAGTTAGGGTTGGTTTCGAACCCCTCCTCCAAGGGCCATGAAATTCCCCCCTCTTCCTCCATATATACAGCCCTTAGGGCATCGTTTAGACTTTGGGGTTTTGTTTAGATTAAAAGTTCGCCATAGCTGCAACTTCGCGCACTTCGTTTGTGTTCAACGACCAGACCAAGGCGTCACAGAACCCCACATTCATTATCAAAGCTTTCCTCTTTTATTCGCAATATCCAGATTGCAATCTCAGTTTCTTGCTTGTTCTTCGTTTGCTCGCAGGAAATAGACCCTCGTGGTCAGGTTGATCGTGCTCCGGCGTGGTCAATAACCCCTCGGAAGTTGGTTTAGCGATTGCTAAGGCGCGACGTCTTCGCACGTTCGTAGTCGGATCGTCAAAGTCGACTCCCACAGAAAACGATTGCTATCTCACCGAAACATCGGGACACCTTTGCCCCTATCAAGAGAAGTTGAGTTCTTTGCACATGCCCCAGAGTTTGAACCTTTCTTGGGTCTGTGGAGCCCGGAATACGACATTTGGCATGCCAGGTAGGGGTGTGTCGAAAGATCTCTCCCTCACCCACATCGCTTTCCACTCCTCTCGCCATCTCACTTTCATGGAGGCCGTCGTCCTACTCGGGGGGCAGCCGGGTGCATCCGAGGGCGCCACGGGTCACCGGGCCTTCGCCCCGTCTTGCGGCAGGTGCGATGGCTGACGAAGCTCAGGTCAGGGTTGCCGCCGTGATTCGATGGCATGGCAGACCCCGCGGAGTTCATCCAGGCGTACGCAGAGGCCATCAGGGAAGCCAACAACGATGATAAGGTCATGGCGAGTTGGCTCCCTATGGCTCCCGCAGAGATGCCACACGCTTGGTTCCTCACTCTGTCGGAGTCCTTGGTGGCTTCCTGGGAAGAGATGTGTGGCCTGTTCATCGAACGCTTCACGGCACCAGCGCCCCATGCTATCGCGGCCATCCTCGGCGGGTCGCAAGTGCCGGCCTCAGACCGCCATGTCAAGCAGTTCTTCCGCCAGATGGGGGCCTCCCCGTCCCCGCGAGGCGCCCCTCTAGGCTGGGAGGCGCCCAGGGACGATCTCACCTTCGACTCCAGGGATCACC
Organism: Triticum dicoccoides; assembly: GCF_002162155.2. NCBI lineage: Eukaryota > Viridiplantae > Streptophyta > Magnoliopsida > Poales > Poaceae > Triticum > Triticum dicoccoides. The sequence continues at coordinate 329,582,365 of NC_041391.1, read as the reverse complement.
CCAAGGCCACAGCCAGCGCCAGCGCATTTCCCATGCTCTGCACTCCACCATCTGCAACGTAGTGGCCACCAGGACCCTCATCGACGGTGGCGCTGGATTCAACATCCTCTCTGTGGAGGCGTTCGGCCTGCTACACGTGCCTCATGGCCGGCTCCTCCCCACCAAGCCTTTCTCCGGAGTGGTTGGTGGCTCCACCTGCCCCTTGGTAACGCGCGACAACTACTGCACCGAGCTCATCGACTTCGACGTCGCGCGCATCAGACTACTGTACAATGCCATCCTCGGGTACCCGGCCCTCGCCAATTTCATGGTGGCGACTCATCCCGGCTACAACATCATGAAGATACCGGGAAGTAGGGGCGTCCTCACCGTGGTGGGAGACACTAGGGATGCGCTAACGGCCCTCTAGCTCACTTTTAAGGCCGTGGTAGCCACGCGACCAAGCACGGGGAGTGCTCCGGAAGGCCCGGCTGCCCCAGCAAAGAAGAAGCCATTATTCTCTCAGGAGAAGGCGCTGGATGCCTACCAGGCATGGCAAGCGACGAACCTGGTAGGCGTTCCATGGGGGGTGATCGAACACCACCTCATGGTGTACCCCAACGGGCGCCCCGTGAAGTAGAAGGCGCAACGTCATGCCCCGGGGAAGCAGTCGTTCATCGTCCAGGAGACCCACAAGTTGCAGAAGGTTGGTGTTATCCAGGAAGTGCGGCACCCGGAGTGGTTGGAAAACCCGTTTATCGACCCAAAGAAGGGCGGGAAGGAGCGCATGTGCGTTGACTTCACAAGCCTGAACAAAGCTTGCCCTCAGGACCCTTCACCTCTTCCACGCATCAACTAGATCGTTGACTCCACCACTGAATGCGATCTGCTGTGCTTCCTGTACGCCTTCTCAGGCTATCATCGAATCAAGATGGCGGTGGAAGACGTAGAGAAGACGGCCTTCTTGACCTCGTGCGGGGTTTACTGCTACACCTACATGCCGTTTAGGTTGCGCAATGCTGGAGCAACCTTCCAGCCGTTGATGCACATCGCCCTAGGCAAGCAACTCAGGAGGAACGCCGAGGCTTATGTCGACGATATAGTGGTCAAGTCCTGAGAGGCAAGAACATTTGTTGATGATCTGGAGGAGACGTTTGCTAACTTGTGCAAGGTAAAGTTGTGGCTCAGCCTGGAGAAGTATGTATTCTGTGTCCCGTCCGACAAGCTGTTGGGGTTCCTGGTGTCACACAGAGGGATTGAGGCCAACCCAGAAAAGGTTAAGGCGATAGAAGGGATGAGACCGCCATAAACCCTCAAGGAAATGAAAAAGCTGGTGGGCAGCGTGACCTCGCTCGGGCGCTTCAGCTCCAAGCTAGGAGATCGTGCCCTCCCAGTCTTCAAGCCGATCAAAAGGAAGGGCCTGTTTGAACAGACTCCGGATGCTGATGTGGCCTTCCAAGACCTCAAGAAGTTCCTCACCAGCCCACCGGTGATGGTAGCGCCTCGCCCTCTTGAGCCCCTGGTGCTATACCTGGCTGCACACCTCATTCAGCAAGCACAACACTCTGGCTGTCCACGGAGAGCATGCAGCCAAGGGTGTGCGGTGTGGTGCCACGCACCCATCCAAGGCACTCCGACCTCAGGACGACGCGCCTCAGGCCTCAACCGTACCATTAGGAGATAGGGCTCCTGAAGTTGGGGCCCCTGAGGCAATAGTGGCCCTCCCAGAGGACAAGGCTCTTGAGGCTCCATCGCCTCATGAAGAGCAAGACGTGGCGGACACTTCCTCCCTCGTCGAGCATCCCATTTACTTTGTTAGCACTGTGCTGCGCGACGCGCGGGCGCGTTACCCCATGCCACAAAAGCTCCACCTCGCACTCCTTGTTGCTTCCAGAAAGCTGCGTCACTACTTCCAAGGCCACCCCATCAAGGTCGTCTCAGCCTACCCCTCGAGAGGGTGCTCTGGACACTGCAGGAATTAGTAACTCTGCCGTCTGCCACGGCTGACGGCAAAGGCACACATGGCGGACAACAAAGACCTTTGCCATCAGCCAGCAGACGGCAACATGTCTGGTTGAACAGGCTATGGTAATGGCCTCTTTGCTGTCTGCTGGCGGACGACAAAGATGAAAAGGTCTTTGTTGTCCGCCAGCCGACGGCAAGGAGCCTGGATGGCACATGTGTCAGCTTAGGTCCATTAAGTGGTTAACGACGTGCTTTGCCGTCAGCCAGCAGACGGCAAAGACCATTGCATATTTGCGGTCTGCCAGCGGACGGCAAAGAACATTGATTATTTGTTGTCTGCCAGCTGATGGCATAGCATGACACGTGGCAGCACCTGGGGGACTGGCCTATTGTGTAGCTTTGCCGTCAGCTGGCTGACGACAAAAATTCAACATTCTTTGTCGTTAGCTGGCAGACGGCAAAGCTACTAAATAGCCAGCCTACTGCCCCAGGTTGCACAGGTGGCTGACATGTGGCATGTTTACCGTCCGCTAGCTATTGGCAAAGCTCTTTGCCGTCCGCCAGCTGACGGCAAAGAGTATATAGCCCCCTATTTTTTCATGATTTCATTCAATTTGACAAAATTTGATACACACACACACATATGAAAATACTTTCGACAAGCATCCTAACACATATACATAGCAAATGGTTTCATCCAACACATATACATAGCCAACATATCCAACAATAAGCATACAATGGTTTCACCCATCCATACATATATAGGTATAGCAAGCTTCCTCATATAAAGCAAATCAAAACAAGATGGAAGCATAAAGAGAAGAGTAGACTCCATCAACGCAAGCTTCCTCATCTAAAGCAAATCTGCAAATTGGGAAAGAAGCAAGTTAGAAGAAGAAGTAGAAGACTAGCTAGAAAAAGAAGAAGAAGAAGAAGAAGAAGAAGAAGAAGAAGAAGAAGAAGAAGAAGAAGAAGAAGAAGAAGAAGAATAAGAAGAAGAGGAAGAAAAGGAAGAAAAGGAAGAAGAAGAAGAAGTTTTTTTATTCTCTTTATTTTTCTCCTCTCTTTGTTACCTTCTTCTTCTAACTAAGGTAGGTAAAAATGCCATTTTTCCGCTAAGCTAGGTAAAAATGCTAAGTGTAGGTCATTTTAGAGATTAGCTAGGTAAACAGGTCATTTTGGAGCTTAGTAAGGTTATTATGTCATTTTCGAGGAAAGTAAGGTAAGTCTATATCATTTTGAAGGTAACAAAGATTATCATGACATTTTTGAGGAAAGAAAGCTAAGTATAGCTCATTTTTTTGTCTAACTTAGGTAGTTATGCCATTTAGGAGGAAAGTAGCTAAGTACGCATTTGTTAAGCAAAAAATAGAGAAAACATACCCTCATCACAACAAATGCGATGAAGATCACAACTAAGGTAACAATTGATCCAATGGCATAATGATACCAAGCCTCATTATCAGTGGCATATTTTCTAATCATGTTAATCTTCAAGCGCATTGCATTCATCTTCATCTTGTGATCATCGACCACATCGGCAACATACAACTCCAATATCATCTTCTCTTCTTCAATTCTTTTAATTTTCTCTTTCAAATAGTCATTTTATTTTTCAACTAAATTTAACTTCTCGACAAGAGGGTTGGTTGCAAATTCTGGTTCACATACCTCCTAGATTGAAATATCTATATGTCAACTTGATGGCCATAATTGTCATAAATGCGAAATGCAACAAATAGTTATAAAGGAGGATTTACCACATCAGAATCATCAAGCAGGGCAGGACCGACGGGGACGGATATCAAGACCATGGCACTATGTAAACAGTCATAGAAAGTAAGAAAATTATTCAAGTAGCTATATAAATCATACAAGTAACTATACAAATCAAGTGCAACATAATTTTTTAATACCTAGTAATAATCTGGTTCAATAAATGCTATGGATCAATAAATGCATCATCATCATCATCACTATCAATAATGACGTGCTCATCATCATCATTAATAAATGCATCATCATGCGGAAGGCTACCTCTACATAATCTGTCAAGCATTGACAGGTCATCCGCAGCAGTAACCTCTTCTAGTTCAGGCTCTTCTTGTTCTGGCTAAGGGGTGCAGTCGGGTTCACTGTCGCTGTCTACTTCAATGTTCTGGGTGAAGTAGAGCGGTCCTTGAAACGTTTTTTGGAACGACGTGTTTCTTGGAATAATTCTCCTTCATATGTGTCTGGGTTAATGTGAGGTTCATAATCAACTTCATTGGGGGGAGGTGGTCTAACACGTGGCGGCACTTCATAAACGACAACCCAACCTTTGAGACTAGGATCACTTTGACAGGCCCACGGTAGATAGGAAACTTGGGTTGCCTGTTGAGCCATAATATAGACATCGGGAACATCCAAATGGGTTCTTTGATTGATTTCCACTAGCCCTATTTGTTCATGAGTCCTTACAGTCTCCTTCGGCTGGAACCAATAACATTTGAAGACTATGACGTTTGCTGGGTTTGCACCATAGAATTGAAGTTCATAAATTGCTTCAACTTCTCCATAATACTCGGTATCTCCTTCGCCGATAGCAGAGACACAACAATTTGTAGACTTTCGGTCGACCATAGATAGCTCTTTGCCATAGGTACAAAAGTGATACCCGTTGACGTCATATTTGTTAAATGAATGAACCTTATAGGCAAAACCATTAGCGACTTGTCTCAATTCGGCGTCTATAAGCTCTGAATTAGCCTACAAGTTTAATACGAAAGGGATTGTTGCATTAGCCACAAATTAGACAAAGAAATGAAAAGGTCTAATGGAAATTACCGTTTGTTTGAACCAAGAGATAAAACCGGGATAGCCGCCTCCATGCTTTGCCAGAAGCTCATAATCTTCGACGGAATCCTTTTGGATCACCGCTCCAAACGAGAATTTGGTGATGTATCGACTGTTTCAAATTTATCCTGGAACAAGAGAAGTTCGTAGGAATTAGAAGTTGTGAAACAATGTACCGAGAAATTACTCGATGTACGGCTGCACTTCTGTTAGGTTGTTGAAGATATACAACGAAATGGTCTTCCATTCTTCGAAATCCAACGTTAAGGAATTAGAAGCACCGGCTGGTGCCAGATCCCCTTTCAGTAGAGGTTGGATCGACCCTTTTTAGGGTCGCCGACATTGTACCGAGGCTTCGAATTATGCAAATAACGATTGTTGCCTTCGTAGTGTGTTGTCATGAAGTTTGCCGCCTCCTCAGTAATGAATGCCTCGGCCATCGATGCTTCAATTCTATGCTTATTTTTACATTTTGCTCGAAGCGTCTTCTGCATCCTCTCAGTTGCGTAGCACCAACCATTCTACACCCCCCCCAAATCTTGCCTCGGTTGGGAGATGCAAAATCAAGTGATGCATTGGAGTAAAGAAGCCCGGTGGAAATATCTCTCTAACTTGTAGATCAACTCCGACGCCTACTCTTCCATTTCTTCTACCAGGTCAGGCGATAGTTCTTTAGCACAAAGAACATGGAAGAAATAGCTCAACTCTGCTAGTACTAGCCATTCATCCTCAGGGATGAATCCACACAACATCACCGGCATTGCCCCGCTCAATCCATATGTGCCAATTATGACTCTTGAGACCAAATATCTTCAATTTATCAAGACTTGCTCCCCTCTTTAGATTCGCTGCATACCCATCGGGGAACATCAAAGGCATTTTCACCCACAAGATAATTTCCCTCATAGCTGGCCTTCCAAGATCGAACCATGCCTTTAGCTTTGTCCATTTCTTCTTTCCTTTCGGTGGTTGCATATTTTGTAACGGTCTATGACATAGCGCCTCCTGATCGACTCTTGCCTTAGGATCATCCTTTGACTTCCCATCTATGCCAAACAATGTACCAAAAAGTGCCTCGACGATATTCTTCTCAGTGTGCATCTCGTCGATGTTGTGTGGGCAAAGGAGGTCTTTGAAGTAAGGCAGATCCCACAAGCATGTCTTGTGAGTCTAGGCGTGTTGCGAATTATACCCCTTGATATACCCTGGGCACTATGCATCTAGCTCAAGAGCCTTTAACTGATCCAGGATCTCTTAGCCTATCAACGGAGGTGGTGCAGAGTCTTTCACAACTCTACCTTTGATGAAGTTCTGCTTGTCTTTCCTGAACTTATGGCGAGGATGCAGGAACTGTCTATGCATGTCGAAGCAAGAAAACTTGCGACCGACCTCAAGCCAATGAAACTGAAGAGCTCCCTTGCATGTGGGGCACGGGAACCTTCCATGCACACACCAACCACCGAATAGCGCATGCGGCGGCAAGTCATGCGTCGAGTACATGTACCACACACGCATTATGAAGTTATTTTTGCTAAAGGTGTCGTATGTCTTGAACCTATTATCCCAAGATTCTTGCAATTCGTCCTTCAGCAGCTGCATGTACACATTCATATTCTTCCCTGAATAGTTCGGCCCTGGAATTATCAACATCAAGAAAATGTTCTTTCTTTGCATAATCTGTCCGGGGGGAGACTGAGTGGAATGACAAATACGGGCCAACAGCTGTATTGGGTTGCCGTCATACAAAAAACACTGAACCCATCCGTGCTGATGGCGACTCGAGGATGCCTCGGATCCGCCGCTTTGTCATCATGTAATGCATTGAAGCGCTTCCACGCTTCACCATCTGATGTGTGCACCATAATCAGCTTCCCATCTGCATCTAGTTGGGTTCTTTTGCCTATTTTGTGCCATGTCATCTATCTTGCCGTCTCTTCGACCATGAAAAGACGTTGAAGTCTTGGTATGATTGGCATATACCGAAGAACATTAACAGGGATTTTGGTCTGCGTCTTGTCACCCATACCGTTGTCTACCACAACATACCTAGATGACTTGAAAATGGAACAATAGTTCAAGTCCGCATACTGAAGACTAAATAAGGCACATCCATTCTCACTGGCATGTATCTTCTCATAGGGCATCTTAAGAGCATGGAGGATTTTGTCTTACTGATACAAGTTTGCAGGTAGTACGTGGCCTTTGGGTAGAAAACGTCCAAATAGTGTCATCATCGCATCGTAGCATTTTCTGCCCAAGTTGAATTGAGCCTTCAGAGCCATTATTTGTGAGATGGCATCCAGCTGACAAAGCTCAGTGTGCTCATGGAGAGGACGTTTTGAAGACTCCAACATTTCATTGAAGGCCTTTGTAGATTCCTCCATCTCATCATCCGAGTCCCGAGCATCATCAAAGTCTTGCACCATGTCTTCCATCCCAGTACCATGCTAGTCGGTGCAACGACGAAGAACCTCGGCTCTGGTGCGTTGGTCAGACTCGCCATGAAATGTCCGCACCGTATAATCTGGCGTAAGACCCTTCTTCTTCAGGTGTTTTCCCATTTCATCCTCTGTCCTCTTGTGCCAATTGTTTCACCCTGCACAGGGGCACCAGGTTCTCCTCTTGCCATTTGCAAATGCGATTCTCATAAACCCCTTGGTTTTTGTTAACCATTCAGTTGTCATGTTTTTCTGACTAGTGTGACCGGTGTACATCCACGCACGATCACTCATCTTGACTAGCTACTGGAAACATAAGAAATATATGTATAAATTAATCTGCATGTATATATTCATCAGTTAGTGGAGTTTGTCACTTTTATTACGTCCATGCAACCTAGATGCTAATAGGTAAAGATAGGTCCTAATCCCACCGGAGTATGTGTAGATTGGGTTCGTTTTCCCATGCTCTGCTCCAGATCTGACACAAAATTTTGGCAGTACCTCCCCGCTTTTCTCCTGATACATGTCTCGGCAATAACCACAGAGGATGTGTACCCGGTGAACAACAGGGAGGCACTGACGAAATTCTGCATCGGATCTGGAGTAGAGCATATGGGAAAACGAACCCAATCTACACATACTCGGACTGTCCATGGAACGTTGGAGAATTCGAAAGAATCACGGTTATAAATATGCAAATGCATGCATATTTATAGATGTAACCCTTTCGAACGGGAGACGCATAGTGGTAACACATAGTAGTGATTGAAGACACCTGAGGGAGTCCAGGACTAGGGGGTGTCCGGATAGCCGAACTATCATCATCAGCCGGACTCCAAGACTATGAAGATACAAGATTGAAGACTTCGTCCCGTGTCCGGATGGGACTTTCCTTGGCGTGGAAGGCAAGCTTGGCAATACGGATATGTAGATCTCCTACCATTATAACCGACTCTGTGTAACCCTAGTCCTCTCCGTGTCTATATAAACCGGAGGGTTTTAGTCCGTAGGACAACAATTACAACAATCATACCATAGGCTAGCTTCTAGGGTTTAGCCTCCTTGATCTCGTGGTAGATCCACTCTTGTACTACCCATATCATCAATATCAATCAAGCAGGAGTAGGGTTTTACCTCCATCGAGAGGGCCCGAACCTGCGTAAAAACATCGTGTCCCTTGTCTCCTCTTACCATCCGCCTAGCCGCACAGTTCGGGACCCCCTACCCGAGATCCGCCGGTTTTGACACCGACATTGGTGCTTTCATTGAGAGTTCCTCTATCTCGTCACCGATAGGCTTGATGGATCCTTCGATCATCAACAACGACGCGGGCTAGGGTGAGATTTTTCTCCCCGGACAGATCTTCGTATTTGGCGGCTTTGCACTGCGGGCCAATTCGCTTGGCCATCTGGAGCAGATCGAAAGCTACGCCCCTGGCCATCAGGTCAGATTTGGAAGCCTGAACTTCACGGCCGACATCCGCGAAGACTTGATCTTCGACGGATTCGAGCCACAGCCGTGCGCGCAGCACTGTCACGATGAGCAAGATTTAGCTCTGCTGCCGGATAGTGTCCTGGAGGCAGCGCACGAGTCCGCTCTGATCCTCAATTCGGAGCCGGCTGCCCAGATCGAGGACGGGTGGCTAGACACCGCCTCGGGGGCTTCTACCCCTACGGCGATGGAGTCGAACACTGACCTTGTCACTTGTAAAGCTCGTGACTCCGAGGTGCCGGACTCCTCGCTGGACTCCGAACCTCCCGCGCCCCCTCCAATCGAATCCGATCGGGCGCCGATCATGGAGTTCACCGCCGCGGACATCTTTTAACACTCACCTTCTGGCGACGTCCTGAATTCGCTAAAGTATCTCTCGTTATCAGGAGAGCCCTGGCCGAACTACGGTCAGGACGGTTGGGATGTGGACGACGAAGAAATTCAAAGCCCACCCACCACCCACTTTATAGCAACTGTCGACGATTTAACCGAGATGCTAGACTTCGACCCCGAAGACATCGACGGTATGGACGACGATGCCGGAGACGACCAAGAACCAGCTCCTACTGGGCACTGGAAAGCCACCTCAACTCATGACATATACATGGTGGATACACCAAAAGGAAGCGATAACAAGGAACAACGGGACGCGGCGAAGGATAATTCCCCCGCAAAACAACCAAAATGGCGACGCAAGCGCCGCCCGAAGTCCCGCCTCAATAACAACAGCACCCATAATGACCCAGCCGTAGAGCAGGGCAAACCAGTGGACGACGAACATGCAACCAAGCAACCATCCGAACAGGATGAATCAGACAAGCAACCCATCCCCGGCGAAAACAACAGTCCAAACGATCTCATGCCGGACACATCACCGGAGCATAAGAACCTTCACAAAAGGCTCGTCGCCACTACAAGAAGTTTGAAGAAGCAGAAACGGTAGCTCAAAACAGCGGAAGACCTACTCAGAATGAGATAGAGCAAAGTACTCAAGACCGCAGACAAATACGGCAATAGTTACCAAGCAAAGAGCTACCCGAAGCGCAAGCTGTTGCCCGAATTCGACGAGGAGGCCGTAGAGCCACCACAATCAAAAAGCAATGAGGCCGCCTGGCCGGATAGACGACCAAATGACAGGCTAAGAGCGGCAAGAGGCGCCGCACACAAGCCGGCACATGACACACATAAAGATCCTCACAAAAAGGATGGCCCGCTCAGGTCCATTTATGGGCCAAAAAGAGGGCCCCTGGAAGCAACACAACACGTCGAGTGTTCGAAGATAACGACACACCTAAATACAGGGGCGCCGCACACCCACTATGCTTCACCGATGAGGTACTAGATCATGAATTTCCAGCGGGTTTTAAGCCCGTAAACATAGAGGCATACGACGGAACAACAGACCCTGGAGTCTTGATTGAGGATTACATCCTACACATACATATGGCTAGAGGAGACGATCTCCATGCCATAAAATACCTACCCCTCAAGCTCAAAGGGCCAGCTCGGCATTGGCTCAAAAGCCTCCCAGAAAATACCATTGGAAGTTGGGAAGAGCTCGAGGCTGCGTTTAGAGCAAATTTTCAGGGGACTTATGTCCGCCCTCCGGATGCAGACGATTTAAGTCACATAACTCAACAGCCCGGAGAGTCAGCGTGCAAATTCTGGAACAGGTTCCTCACTAAAAAGAACCAAATAGTCGACTGTCCGGACGCCGAAGCCTTAGCAGCTTTTAAACATAACGTCCGAGACGAATGGCTCACCAGACACCTCGGCCAAGAAAAACCAAGAACAATGGCCGCGCTAACGAGCCTCATGACCCGCTTTTGCGCGGGAGAAAATAGCTTGCTGGCAAGATGCAGCACCAGCGACCCAAGTACATCCGAGGTCATAGATGGAAATGGGAAATCACGACGCAGAAAAGATCAGCGCCGAAATAAAGAAAATGGCCCAAAGAACACGACGGTCAACGCCGGATTCAAAAGCTCTCGGTTGAACAACAAAACACTGCCTCTTAAGGACAACAGTGACGAGCTATCCAACCTAAACAAAATTTTGGATCAGATATGTCAAATCCACAGTACCCCCGAGAAGCCTGCAAACCACACCCACCGAGATTGTTGGGTCTTCAAGCAGTCCGGCCGACTCAACGCCGAACACAAGGGGCTCGACACGCCAAGCGAGGATGATGAAGAACCCCACAAGCAGAGCACCGGAAAACAAAAGACTTTCCCACAAGAAGTCAAAACAGTAAACTCACTTCATGTGATAATACGGAACAATAGTGCGGCACCCGCTAAAGTACGCGTCGCACGGTCCACCCGAGCGGAATCCCGAGATTGGATGTCAAAACCAATTACTTTCGACCACCTTGATTACTCCAGAAGTATTCAAAACACAGGATGGACTGCTTTGATATTGGATCCTATAATTGACGGACTACAATTTACACAAGTCCTAATGGATGGCGGCAGCTATTTAAACCTGCTATATCCGGACACAATCCGCAAGTTGGGGATAGACCCTACTAAAATTCGCCATAGCCGCACTTCCTTCAAAGGAGTGACGCCAGGACCTTACGCCAAGTGCACGGGCTCCTTACTACTAGAAGTTGTTCACCCGACAACTTCCGTCGCGAAAAGCTAATCGTCCATGTCGCCCCATTTAAAAGTAGCCATCAAGCACTATTGGGACGTGAAGCTTTCGCCCGCTTTAACGCAATACTGCATTACGCGTCTCTTACACTTAAAATGCCCGGTCCGCGCGGCATCATCTCATTAAAAGGTAACTTCGAGTGTTCCTCGACCACGAAAGATCGTGAGACTGCCTTGACAGCCACACACTAAACCGGCCTTGCTAATCAAAGCCCCTACAAGACGGGTCGTGCAGACCCCAGACACGGCTAGACGAGTCCGGCATAATTAACTAGGGGCTTACTAGCCGCATACCCCTTTACAAGGGGCTGCAAGCACGGACAATGAAAGCCAATAAAGCTCAACCTTATTTCATTTTTTAAATCATACTCTGTTTTAAATACATCTTCTGCACGATACCTTTTCAAACTAAGTTCTTCTCTTTTATAGATGAACAGCGTGCTACACCCGTCTAGGATACAGCACAACGGAGACACAGGTGCAGACGTGCAGTAGGGACCTGTTACAAGGATTCTCTTCAGATTAAGACCCTGCGTAAACCTTTTTTACTGTCTCTTGTTGCTATACATCCCCTGGTTTCTTACCATAACCAGGGAGGAGGCTGGCGTTTTGGCATCGGCCGCGTCAGAAGATTTCGCGCGTACCTCGACACTAGGGGCTTAGGGCATTGATCTGCCCGTTATCGTAAAGACCGAATACCTCAGGGAGTGTTCGGTGTCTCGAGTTAGGCCTTATATGCATCAGCTCCGAATCATGTCTTTGGTCAAATGTTGGGTTTGCCCGGCTCCTGTGTTTTGCTGCCTTACGTTCCGTATCATCGGCTAACGCGGCACCAGGAGAACTACTGCGATTGTGCCCCGGTCCGACCGGGCGAGCACCTTAGTAGAGAAAGCCGAAAACTGACTATCATGATATAGCGAGAGACTGCTCAACCACTCGATCGACTACCAGAATGTCTAGAATTCCTCTGCTTTGACGAAGGACCGTTTCCCGGTCAGGCACATACGCGCCCCGAATTCGGAGAGCGCGGTGCCCCTAGGGGCTATATCGTAGCCCCACCTTCGAACTCCTATGGCTAAGTGAAAGTGATAAAGCATTATAGTCCGGTTGCCTAGTTTGCTACGCTACCACCTCCTTTACAGGACCAAGACGTTGGATTAAGTGTGAAAATGCGCTATTTTGCAAACACCCCCGCACCATGTGCGTGGGGGCTGAAGCCGAAGACTGCCATGTTTGAGGTTATATGCACGTATACATTAACGACCGCACAGGAGATATTTCCATACTTGAACGCACAAGTATAAAAAGCACTTATATTATGAATATCATTTTACAATTCATACAAGTCATTTGAACATAACATTTTTCGAGCACTACGACTCTATTACACGAGCGCCCTGCAGGACTTCCCCAAAATAGTGCTCGGCAGGTAACCGGCTCTCGTCCGAACCCTGGGTTGCAACATCGGTGGCATCCATCTCCATCCAGTATGTCTTCACACAGGCGAGAGCCATCCGTGCACCCTCTATGCATGTCGACCGCTTCATCGCCTTGATATGCGGCACCGCCCCAAGGAATTGTTGTAATAAGACAAAATAACTCTTCGGCTTGGGCCTATCCGGCCAAATATGAGCCACTACATCCGTCATGGCAAATCCGGACAATCTATTCAGCTCAGCCCACTCAGCCAACCGATCGGTCAACGGAAGTGAACGCTCCGGACTGTGGAATTGAGACCAAAAAAGCTCTCCCAATACAGTTGTTGGCTTCGGAAGTGCACAACCGCATCCGCCGCACTCGCCGCCAAATCCAGATAAGGATCCTCCGCACCCCACAGCTGGCCAAGCTGAGCATACTTCTGATCTGTGAACTTCCTGTGCAGCAGAAAGGGCTTACCAGCCGCAATGTCTCCGGCCTGACGCAGCTCCTCCTTTATAGACCTCATTGCAGAACGAGCATCCTTGGCTTCGGCGGTGGCCTTCTTCAGGTCCTCTTGCTCCGCTCGGTGTTCTTTTTCAAGAACCTCATAGCAGTCGGTAACATCCTTCAGCTTCACGGCCATTCCAGCCATCTCCTCCCTGCTTCGGTAGTGCACAGCCCTTGCGGCTTCTAGCTCTTCGGCTGCCTTCGAGGCAGCTGCATCACTCCTTCTGGCCTGCTCCTTGGCTTGAGCAAGCTCTGCCCGAAGGTCCTCCACAGCAGCGGCACTATCTGCATTAAGCATACATGCTGTAAGGAGTGGGCATCAGCCCCCTAACTAGGTGACCACGGAGAAACAACCTACCTTGTGACTCGTCAAGTCGTTTATTGACCAGCGCGATGTCCGCATCCGCAACGTCGAGTTGCTGCTTTAGTTCGGCAACTCCATCAGTCCGGCTGGCCACCAGACTATCCGCCACCTGCATAGGAAAGGTGAGAATTAATACCTAAGATTATGATCCTCAGCACGCTGTCGCTTTCGACAACATACCGAGTCTCATGGGCTACTATCTATACAGGGCGCACTTTATGTGTAAAACTCTCAAAAGGTATGTCATTTTTACGTACCTCAAACCCCACCAGCAAACTTCTGACGGCATCATGCAACCCGCCCTTAGCGGATGAAATTCTTTCAATCACCGTACTCGTTAATGTACGGTGACCTTCTGAGATAGACGCCCTCTCGAGCAGATCCTTCAGCTCCCCGGGCCATACACCAGTTGGTGCCGAACTCTCCGGCCCTACCGGACTCGGGGATACCCTCCGTGACGACACCTCAGGGTCGTCTGCCCTGCCTGGCGGTGCGGCAGATGGAGGCGTCTCACTCTCCATCATCTCCGGACGAAGGTCCCCTGAAGACGAGCTCAGCTGAGAAGGACGAAGATCCGAACTACAAGTTAAAAACTTCGGTTATCCTCAGAAGCAAAAATAGGGATGTCCCTTATTACTGAACTCCCCTTTTTCTACTTACGGCTCGCTGGAGGGCTGATTCCCTAGGGGAGATAGTGCGGCCGGGGCTTCCCCCGGCGCAGGACCCCCTGGTGAAGATTTCTTCCCCCGCTTTGAGGCCTTAGCCTCTGGATCTTCTGAAGTGGTCCTCTTCTCCCCCTGGAAGGAGGGATTCTCGATCCCCCCTTTCCTGAAAGCCTCCTTGGTAGAGGCGGTAATTTCTCTGTTTTCCCCTTCGCCTTCCTCTGAAGGCGCAACCTCCAGCATCCTGACCAAGACGGGATCCGGCGCGGTCTCCGGGAGGGGGGCCGGACACCGTATCAGTTTTGCTTGCGCTATCCACTCCTGTTCAAAGGACGATTGGTTAAAAGGCAAATCCAAGATATGCAAACGAACGGTATGTCCGGACACAGAGCTACTTACTTGAGTATCCAGGCGATTGCAGCTTAGGCCGGCGTCCTCGGTCAATTCCAGACACACCTCTTGTGATCCGAAGAACAATTTGTACATCTCCATGGGTGTTGTACCCATAAAGTGTTGGAGAGCTCATAGTCCCTCCGGGTTGAATTCCCACAGGCGGAGAGGGCGATGTTTGCAGGGCAGAAGACGCCTAATCAGCATAACCTGTGTCACCACGACCAGATTGATCTCCCTCTCTTGGAGGTCTCGAATCCGGCCCTGCAATAGAGGTACGTCCTTGGACGGCCTCCACTCAAGCCCTTTGCCGACCCATGACGCCAGCCGCTGTGGAGGACTCGGGCAAAAGACGGGTGGCGGCCTCTGCCTGCTGCCCCTGGGAGCGGTAATATAGAACCACTCCTGCTGCCACGAACCGAGCTCCTCCTGAAAAGAGCCCTCGGGCCATGGAGCATCGGCCCTCTTGCTTATAATCGCCCCGCCGCACTCTGCTTGACGCCCCTCAATCATCTTCGGCTCCACGTTGAAGGTTATGAGCCACAAACCGAAGTGAGGGGTAGTGTGGAGGAAGGCTTCGTAGACAACAATAAATGATGAGATATGGAGGATGGACTCCGGAGCCAAGTCATGGAATTCCAGCCCATAGTAAAACATGAGCCCTCTCACAAAGGGATCCATCGGGAAGCCTAAACCCCGACGGAGGTGAGACACGAACACGACGCTCTCGCCGGGCTCGGGAGTGGGAATGACTTGCCCATGGGCAGGCAGCGTATGCGAAATCTCGTAGGTTAAGTACCTGGCTTCTCTCAGCTTTAGCACGTCCTCCTCCATGACGGAGGAGGGCATCCACCGGCCCTGTAGGACAGAGTCGGACATTGTCGAAGGTTCGAAGCGCTCGAATCTGGAGCTCCGAGTGTTCGAACTCGGGGCGAGGGGCGGATTCGATTAAGGATTGAAGAAAAGAAACGAGCCTTGGTCTCCTTATAAAGAGGGAGAATACCAAGAGCCGTCCCCGTGACCGTTTGGAACTCACCTTCGATGGAGGAGGCATGGCAACGGGCACGGTTGGGTTACCCACGTCCGTATTGATGGGAATCCTGGAATAAGGGGAACACAATCTCTGCTTCGACAATACGTGCCAAGGGAACCGCTTCGCTAAACACGCTGAGGTGGTATAATAAAAACGGTTCAAGTAAAGGCTTGGTAGTGGTGTGACATCACGCCAAAAAATACATCAGGAGATTGAACTTGTGTGAATATTATTCTCTCTACGGTGGTATGTGGAATTTATTTTACAGAGCCGGACACTATCCTGGTGTTCACAATCTTCTATGAATTATTCCGAGGAGGAACCCGCCTTGCAATGCCGAAGACAATATGCGCGCCGGACTCATCGTCATTGAACCCTGGTTCAGGGGCTACTGAGGGAGTCCTGGACTAGGGGGTGTCCGGATAGCCGAACTATCATCATCAGCCGGACTCCAAGACTATGAAGATACAAGATTGAAGACTTCGTCCCGTGTCCGGATGGGACTTTCATTGGCGTGGAAGGCAAGCGTGGCAATACGGATATGTAGATCTCCTACCATTATAACCGACTCTGTGTAACCCTAGCCCTCTCCGGTGTCTATATAAACCGGAGGGTTTTAGTCCGTAGGACAACAATTACAACAATCATACCATAGGCTAGCTTCTAGGGTTTAGCCTCCTTGATCTCGTGGTCGATCCACTCTTGTACTACCCATATCATCAATATCAATTAAGCAGGAGTAGGGTTTTACCTCCATCGAGAGGGCCCAAACCTGGGTAAAAACCATCCGACTAGACGCACAGTTCGGGACCCCCTACCCGAGATCCGCCGGTTTTGACACCGACAACACCTATAGCTACCAAGTTTCATCGGCACGAAGACTGAAACAGAGGAAATCAAGGGGGGAAAGGAGATGGCATTTGTGCTAACCCACGAAAGCAGGGGCGGAGCTCGTCGAACACTAGACCCTCGCAGCAACGAAAAAAATGCATATTTAAATAGAAAGATGAGTTTCATAGCAATATTGTTTTTCCCTCAACCTAACTAAATATTTACAACAGGACGAGTGGGTTAGGGGTTCCTCGGCGTCGATAGAACCCTAAATAGCAAGTATCATTGGTGCAAGATACATGAGGTGCTCGGTGTTGAACACTAGATCCACCTCCCACAAGTGACCCCGGCGCCCGGCGTCCCGCAACAATAGTTCTGGTGGCCAATGACGGTCGGACACCTTAGCAAATTTGTCTGGCAGCCTTTGCAACGAGGATTAAAGTCAAGTTTTAAAAGTTCAAACAACCTAACCGAGTTGAGTCTGTTTGGGTGGTTCAACTTTCAACACTTAGCTTTCAATCATCATCTCAGAGGCTGCCTGACAAATTTGCGATGGTGTTCGACCGCCATCGACACCAAGAACTGTTGCTGCGGACGCAGGACATGTTTGGCCACTTGTGGGACGTGGATGTAGTATTCGACACCGACGGCCACATGTATCTCACACTGATGATACTTGCCATTTAGGGTACCATCGACACTGAGGAACCTCATAACCTGCTCGTCCCCGGGTGAAGTAATTAGCATGCATTCAATAAGCAAAACTACATCATCTGTTGCGTCCGTACATCAACGAATATTATCACTAATACAACTCGAATAATATCATTTATATAGCATCGCTTATACAACTAGAACCATAGCGAATGACGGGTATCGGCGCAGGCGGATGACGCCCAAAGAGAAGGAACCATCATAGGATCATAGCTCCAGTGAGGTCCCTGAAGAACCTGCCAGGTTTTGTCGAACCTGCCCTCCAACGCAACCATGTAGCGACGGACGTACTCGTCCTCCTCGCTAACACGGTGACGTACCACCTCCGTGGTGTCCAAAAGCCTCGGCACCATCACTGGCCCACGCGACCGCCACCAAACAACGTTCGGGTCAACGACGGGCTGGCTCCTCACCAAGCTACGCCCCCTGGAAGGTAGAACCTCCCAGTACCAGCCCGGCAGAGCCCAGTCTCGGACATGGCCCCTCTAATCGAGGCCTCCTCTGCCTAGTCGATGATGAGGATGCGGGATAGGCATCGTGGATGTCAATGCGGGAATAAATGCTTTAACTAAAACAATAACAGCAAATATCACATGTTCAAAATCAACCAGAAACTTAACCTAAACCTAATCAATATAAACCTGAACTAAACTAACTAAACTAAACTAAACTAAATTAACTAAACTAAAACTAAACCAAACTAAATCAAAAGCTTAACCTAAATTAAACAAAACTAAACCAAAAAAACTAACTAAGCAAAATAAGACCTAAACTAAATTAGAATAAACCTAATTAAACATAATCTAAGAAAAAGAAAGGAATCTCACCTTTGGACGAGGCGGGGCGGCGAGGCGGGGCGGTAGGCCGGAGCGGCCGGTGCGGTGAGGCGGGCCGGCGGGGCGTCCGGGGCGGGCGGGCCGATGTGGAGGGGCGGGGCTGCCA
>NC_041391.1:329475400-329563837 GCF_002162155.2 Triticum dicoccoides | reverse complement strand
GCCCAGTGCAGTGAGCCAGCGTGGCAGGCCGACGCGGATGGGGCGGCACCGCGGGGTGACGAGGGGGCCCGGGGCGGCGAGGGGGCCCGGGGCGGCGAGGCGGCCCGGCGTGGATTGGGACGAGGAGGGGTGGCAGCGCTGGGTTGGGAATGGGAGGGAGATAGACATGGGGAGAGAGGGGCAAGGCTGGGTGTTTTGTTGGATAGGGCACGGCTCTTTGCCTTCCGCTAGCAGACGACAAAGAGCCGAGCTAACGGACGTCGTTAGGCCACTTTCTTTGCCGTCTGCTAGCGGACAGCAAATAAAGTGGCCGTTAGGTGGCTCTCGTCAGCGGTCCACCTTGCCTCTTTGCCGTCAGCTAACGAACGACAAAGGTTCTATGCCATCAGCTAGCTGACAGCAAAGATTTTGCGGATGGAAAACAATTTCTTTGCCGTCAGCTACTCCATTGCCATCCGTTTTCTTAAAGCTAATGGTAAAGACCGTCTTTGCCATCAGTTAGATGACGGCAAAGAAACGGCTGACGACAAAGTTCCTGATTCCTGTAGTGGTAGCCCCAATGCCACCTGAAGGGTCACCGAATGGAATATTGAGTTGCAGGCGTTCCAGCTGGAGATCAGCACCACCAGGGCCATCAAGGGCGCAACCCTCGCTAACTTTATGGCTGAATGGACTGATGCACCGAGCCAAGAAGTAGGTGAGAACCGCTCTCTCACCCCGGGATACGAGGCTCCTGACGGCTGGGTCATGTACTTCGACGGCGCATTCGTGCGCCAGGGCGCGGGGACTGGAGCCGTGCTCATCTCGCCCACCCACGACAAGCTCTACTATGCCGTGCAACTCTGCTTCCAACACGGCGAGACGGTCTCCAATAATATCGCCGAGTTCGAAGTCCTGATCGCCGGGCTCAAGGCCGCGGTTGCTCAGGGGGTCAGGCGCCTCACCATCAGGGGCGACTCCCAGCTCCTCGTCAACTTCTTCAAATAGGAGTACACGCCAAAGGACGAGCACATAGAGGCATACCTCGAGGAGGTACACAAAGTTGAGAAGCAATTCTTAGGTATGGAATTGCAGCACGTACCATGTGGCACGAACAAGGAGGTGGACGACATCGCCAAGAGGGCGTCTCGACGCCTCCCCCCGGAGCTTGGTGTCTTCGAGGAGCGGCTCTTCAGGCCATTGGCAGTTCCCCCCATTGCCAAGACGGACCTGCCTTGGGAAGAGCTGCCCACGGCTCCCACCATGGGCACCCCAGCCTGTGGCCCGGCCACAGGAGCCCGCCAGCTCCTCGCGCTCGAGCCTCAGGAGGGTTGCTGGACTGAGGAATTCAAAGCATACCAGCTTCAGGGCACCCTGTCGGAGAAATATGAATATGTAGAGCGGTTGGCCCGCTAGGCCACCGCATACTGCATCCAGGACAGTGAGCTGTACCGAAGGCGCCCTAACGATGTCTCCCTACGATGCTTCTCCAAGGAGCAGGGGTGCGAGCTGCTGGCCGACATACACGGTGGGGATTGCGGGCATCATTCCTCGTCATGCACCCTTGTGGTAAGGTGTTCCACAGCAGATTGTACTGGCCCACATCGCTCAACTACGTCGTTGAATTGGTAAGATCTTGTGAAGCCTGTCAATTCCATGCTAAGAAGATCCACCAGCCCGCCCAGGGCCTCCAGAGTATCCTGCCCTCATTACTATGTGCGGTCTGGGGGTTGGACATCTTGGGCCCGTTCCCTCGAGCGCCCAGGGGTTACCGCTACCTCTAGGTCGCCGTCGACAAGTTCACCAAGTGGGAGGAGGTGGAAGCTGTCCGCACCATCCCGGCCGGCTCTGCAGTCAAGTTCATCAAGGGCCTCGTGAGCTGCTTCGGGGTGCCCAACCGCATCATCACCAACAATGGCTAGAGTTCACGAGCAACCTCTTTAAAACATACTGTGCTAACCTTGGCACATAGATATGCTACGCTTCAGTGGCGCACCTGCGGAGCAATGTCCAGGCCGAGTGCACCAATGCGGAGGTCTTGTGGGGCCTCAACGCGTGGAGCTTCAAGAAAAAGCTTGAGGCCTATGGCAGGGGCTAGCTCGACGAACTCCCGTCCGTGCTGTGGTCCATCTGCACCACCGCGACCAACCCCACAGGCGAGACCCCGTTCTTCCTCGTCTGCGGAGCCGAGGCGGTCCTCCCTCACGAGGTCAGGCATCGCTCCCTGTGGGTCTTGGCATTCGATGAGGCGCATTAGGATGCCTCGCGGGGGATGGACCTGGTGTTGGGGGAGGAACGCCGCCGCCAAGCCTCGCTCCGAGCTATGAGGTACCAGTAGGTGCTGTGGCGCTACCACTACCACAACATCCATTCCAGGACCCTTGAGGTGGGTGACCTCGTCCTAAGGCGGGTGATCTCCAGGGAAGGGCTTCACAAGCTCCCCCCCATGTTGGAGGGCTCGTTCAGGGTCACCCGTTTCTCCAGGCCTGGCACCGCACGCCAAGAGACGTAGGACAGGGTCCCCATCTAGAATGCTGGGAACATCCAGCACCTCCAGAAGTTCCAACCGTAAAGAAGGCTCTGTGCCTGTGAAGGTCCCCGCTCGTGACACTCTAACGTAATAAAGAGTTGGGGTTGTACACGCCCCGGAGTCTCCTGAGCGTCACCCTTGGGCCTCACGGGGGCTCCCACCCACGTCCTAGTGGCAGCACTTAGCTGCATGCTGGTGAGAAGACTAGCGTAGGTGCTGGACGTGGCTATTCTTTTGCTTGCTTTCTATATCTGATTTGCAACTTGTTGAATGAAATTTATAGCATTGGTGTCTCTTTTTGAGGGTTGGGAATTTTTATTCTTCTCCTTGCCTGGTTCGTTCTCTCAAGCCTTGCCTCAGGAGGAGTTGCAGTTGCCCGTGGCTCCTCCTCGCGCGTCCCGCGCGTTGGGGCTGGGCAGGTGTGTGCGTTTTGGGCTTTCCCGCGAACACAACTTGCCAAAGCCTCAGTCCCTGGCCTTGTGGCGTGTCCGTCCTCGCGCGACGCTCTCGAGCGAGCTCGCGTGCAGTGCGCCACCGAGGCTTCCTAGTCCAACAGCTGCAAGGGCGCCCCTGAGGCCTGGCGATCCCAGGTCACCTCTTGGCAAGGCGTGCTCCCATGACATGGGAGTTCATCGCAGGAACCCTAAGCTAAGTTATCACAATCAAAATTGATGGCAACACAAATATTAGGAGGCAGCATAGAAACTATAACATAACGACGCAATCACCATAGTTCATTACACACCCTAGTACGGCCTCCTACTTCTTCTTTTTTTGCAACAGAAAGAAAGGAATAAAAGCAAGTACGTCGCAACGACAGCTCCTAAGGCCCGACCCTAGTCGGCTCACCCGGAGTCCTCCTCCCGCTTCACCGGGGCGTGGCGGCGACGCAGCTCTCCCCTCCCGGACCGAGCTCCGCGACGTGGTGGCTCGTCGGATTCGTTGTCGCTGGAGCATTCCTCAGATGAAGAGTCACCGCTGCTGGAGGCAGCACGACCATCGCCAAGGGCGAGTGCATCACCGACGATGACGCCGCCCCTCTGACCGTCGTCATCATCACCGTCGTCGTCGTTGTCGCTCTCCGGGCAGCACCCTATGAGTGGGCTGTCCTCCCCAAAGATCCTCATGTAGAGGGTCACGATGCCATCGTACCCAAAGTTGAGGGTGTACCTCTCGTGCGGGTCCCATGTGCGGGCAAACGACTACAACCCGTGGTTCTGGAAGACGTGCCCCCAAGACCGCCAAAGGCAGCACCAGCCTTTAAGGGAGGACGACGATGTCCGCGGGGAGCCGTTGCCGGTGTTGCAGCATACTTGCGGGGGTGCCCGCATCCCATCTTGGGCAGAGGCGAGTCTGGTCCCTCCTTGGGGGCCTTACCTTTCTCTGCGGCAGAGAACCTCCTCGTCGGCTCCATGGGTGCTCTAGTGAGACGATGGAGCGAGAAGAAGGAGAAGCAAGGGGCGAGAAGACAAAGATGGGCAGGGGCTCCACCCCCTCCCCCATTTATAGCCGAAGGGAGGCCAATCGCTGGCCCCCCACGATCTCGAGTGATGATGGCTTCCTCTGCATGCAGCAGGCAGTTGTCAAGTCGGATGGTTGCCGAGGCAGCATGGGGAAGCGGAGACGCCCACGTCCCATCAAGCGCCACGCATCAACTCGGTCCGCAGGCGATTGGGGCCCCCGGCACTCTGCACTTGCTCTTTAGCTTCGCCTCGAAGCCAAGTGCGAGCGCGCCTTGGGCCCCGGGGCTATTGTCGGCGTTTTGGGAACCAGGGTACCCAGACTTGCCTGCCTGTGGCCCATGGAGTGGCTCCACCGACGACCTGGTACGGCCCATCTACAACCAGAACAAGACAAGACACTCGCCAGAGGCCAAGCCTCACAAGGCAGACGACATCAAGACATCCTGAAGGAGCAGCCTTCCCAGGCGGCTCCTAAGGAGTGGAGATTCCGATGCAAGAACTCACCTCATGAGGCTGAGGTGACGCCAGCCATGACGACCAAGGCTAGGCGCGTGCCAGCAGGTGGAGAGTGGCAGGTTTCCTCTTTGGTGCTGAGGAGGCAAGCGCAGCTGTAGAGTCCCAAGGAATCAGCCAAAGGTTGCCGAACGCATGCTACAAGACGAGGACCGCGAGAACGGCAGGACGGATGTCATCGTTAAGCCCACCAGGATGTCACGATCAGAAGCTTTGCATGCGAAGACCACCTTTTGTCAGGATAAGATGTACTACTTGCTCCCTTTCAAATTGGCCGTTGTGGGAGCCCTTCCCGCCTAAGTTTTGGGGGAAGACGACCATGGCCATTATAAGTATGTCCTAGCCAACACCGTAGAAAAGGGTTGAGTCCTAGAGAGATAGCTTCCCGAAGCTGCCACCACCAAAAGAACAAGCCTCCTGAGGTTGTTCTTCCCCTTGTACTAGTTCATTATCAGCCCTCGTGAGGCTAATCCACCACAAAGCAGGAGTAGGGTCTTACACCGCAAGGTGGCCCAAACTTGGGTAACTGCCGTTTCAATTTCCTTCCCATTCATCGAGCTAGGCCGTGAGACCATCGAGTCGGTCAGCTAGAGAAGTTGAGTTCTTCATGCATGCCTTAGAGTTTGAACCTTTCTTGGGTATGCGGAGCCTAGAATCCGATAGCTAGCAAATAGATTGTGAAGCAACCAACCAAGAAACAAAATTTCACATAAACGAGCATTAAGCATAACTAACACTGAATAATGTACCACATGTAGGATGTAATTTCATTGCATAACTATTGATTTTCGTTCTTGTCAGATTCAGGGCTCCGCAGACCCAAGAAGGTTCAAACACTTGGGCATGTGCGAAGAACTCAACCTCTCTCGTCTCCCTATAGCCTAGCTCCGCTGGATTCGCGTGAACAAGGAACAAGAAGAACATGGCAGTTTACCCAAGTTCGGGCCACCTCGTGGTGTAATACCCTACTCCTGCTTTGGGGTGGATTGGCTCACGAGGTGCTGAGGATGAACTAGTACAGTGGATGAACGACCTCACGAGGGCTCTCGTGGTGAGGATGGAAAGGATCTGATACCCCTACTATAGTGGTGGCTAACCAATATTTATAGTGGCCTCGGTCCTCTTCCCCAAAGCTTAGGCGGAAAGGGATTCCACAGTGGCCTACTCGAAGGGGAACATGTAGTACATCTTATCCTGACGAAAGGTGGTCTTCGCCTGCAAAGCTTTTGGTCATGACGCAGTGGTCGGCTCGGCGACGACATCCATCCTGCCGCGCCCGTGGTCTCGGTCTCGTTGCACTAGAATGGAAGCCTTTAGAAGATTCCTCAGGAACCCGGGTGATGTGTAGCATCCCACGTTCATCCCCATGTACACTCCGACTACTCTCCAAACCCCAAGAGGACATATGAAGAGACCTCGAACATACACCATTGGACACAAGGTGAACTCGCTCCTCTCTGAACCTTCACTTTCCACATGTGAGACATGGTTACTACCTCAAATATGTGTGCTATGCATGACCAGGAACAAGGAGGAAGACCATGGACGAGCTAGCGAGGACGCCAAGTACAAGGACCAAGAGAAGGAGCTGCCGAGGAAGCTCCAGCGAGCGGACGTCCGGACGACACCGGACGACCGGCCTCTCACAACGAGCGGACGTCCGGCCCTTGGCGGACGACCGGCGCCTGAAGACCAGCCTACGGCAGCTACACACCTCCAAGCGAGCGGACGCCCGACCCCACACCGGACGTCCGGCAATATTAACGGAAGTCCGAAACTTCCGGACGTCCGGTGTCCCGACCACAGAACACTTTCAGCGGACGTCCGGCGCTAGCGGACGACCGGTCCCCCTGGAACCACCGGACATCCAGTGCCCAGCGGACATCCGGTCCCTGGCTGTGTCCAGTTGCGGGCTAAGGCCCATGTACCCCTTCACTTCACCCCCATTTGCACTATGGCTATAAATAGGACACCCCCTCCTCCTAGTTAGGGTTAGCATTGGATTAGCTCATGTTTGTGTGAGAGCCTTTGCTCATCCACTTGGATACTTCTCCTCGGAGTTCACGACCTCTTTGGAGAAGATCCCCCAAGCGGATTCAAGACCCCTTCTAGGAAAGAACATCAAGGCCTCCTCACGAAGAAGAACGGTTCCTTTGTATCCTTACCTTTGTTGATTGTGGATCATATGTTACTCTTTGTGTTCGGTGATCTAGCACTTGTGTGATTGATTCCTTGTCGGTTTAGTGATTCTCTCTCGTTCTCCCCCGTGTTTTCCCTTTGTGCTTCCGTGCGTTCTTCGTGATTCCCCGTAGGATTCACTCCAAACATGAAAGATCGTCTCCATAGGGTTCCGCCCTACATCATCTTGGTATCATGAGCCACGTTGATCACGTTTTTGGAGCCCCTACCCCTCTTTTTCTAGCTTGATTTTGTGTGTTCTTGCCTAAATCCGAAAATACCCACCAAAAAGAGCCCCCAATTTTTTTTTGTGATTTGTTGGTTTGATGATGTTTTGTTGATTTTGATCCATGGATTTGCTTGGTTTCAAGTGGATCTAGCATTTCCCCAAGTTTCCCCATCTTCCATCCACGAAATCCCGCGAATTTTGACCCCGAAATCTCCATTTTCCGCCCAAAATCGCGTCCCGGAGCTCAAATCCCGTGTTGACCCCAACCCACTAGACGACCGCCACTTTACCGGACGTCCGGAGCCCCAGGAACCACCGGACATCCGCTACTTACCGGACGTCCCGCATCCAATTCCAGAACGAAATTAGCGGATTTCCGAGCTCACCGGACGTCCGCCCACCGGACATCTGTCCATTTCCGGACGTCCGCTACCTGTAGTTTCAGACTTCGGCTAATTTTTGTTTTGTCCATAACTAATTCATCCGAACTCCGATTTTGACGTTCTTTAGCTCGTTTTGAAGCTCTTGACATCCCCCTTTCCACAAAAATACCACCAACATCATTTGACTCCATCAAATTTTGTGAATATTGGCAAGTTTGCCTAGGCCCTCCACCATATAATCCGCATAGCCACCACCGACGTCCACAACCCAACCCATTTTGTTCAACATAGCATTAGTGGTTGCTTGAGTAGTGATTCAAGTCTCCCAAGGTGTTTCGGCTACTTAGGGACGACAACTTCAACTCGGACACGTGTATATCCATAATTCCACTTCCGCATTTGCCTAATGCAAAACCACCACCGCTTTCCGCTACCACCATTTGACATTTGTCATTTGAGATTTTGAGTTCGCGGTTTTTCCGTTTCCTAAGGTGTTTCGGCTACTTAGGGACGAGTCTCCGTCATCTTGGTATCTACATCAAGAACACCGCACTCATCATCGCAAAGGACGGTAACCTCGACGACACCATTGTATATTCCCCTTGCCATTGCATTGTTAACCCCTAGCCTTACTTTTGCGTTGCTTGCCTATCAAGACTAGCCATTTGAGTATTGCCGCAACGTTACTTGTGCACATTAGTGATCATACTTCCCATAGCATACATACCATATCATCGTGGTGCATATATTGCTATCATATCTTGTGTCACAAGTTTGTTCCCTCATATACACAATTGCTATCTTGGTTTGTGCATTGTGCAAAAGTGGCCATAGAAAAAAAAAGAAATAAATCTTTTAAGCAAAAAAAAGAGAGCAAAGAGCTTGTAAGCAAGTGCCATAGCATCATACCACATTGCATATAATATTGTCATATCCGATCATCTTGGATCATCTTGAGAGAAACACCGGGAACCATACATACATAGCATACTTGGGATAGAAAGTTTATCCATTTTGCATCTTAGAGGTTGTGCACAAGTGCCGTATCCGCCTATAAAGCAATCGTGCTAGCGTCTCTCTTGAGTTGCGCAACACGAGCGTTTTCCGTGGATTCCACATTTTGTGCTCATCCCTTGGTTGCACGACTCCATTTATCTATCCGTGTGTGTGTTTCCGTGTGCCATTCTTTGCTATTGGTCCATTTTTTTCACTTGCGAATTTGTGAATCTCTTTCAACATTATTGACTCTTGCTAACATTTTGCATTAAATTTTGGTGCCACTATCCTCACCGAGCTCCACCCAAAGCTTTACTTGTGTAGGTGTGAGAACCGACAAGAATTGGTACCAATAGTGCTATTTCACTGTCCGCATTTGAGTGAACTTGATTCATTAACAACATCGGTCAAGGTACATTGGTATAAGTTCTTATCTTTCTCCCACTCATATTTGCTCGAGTCTTGTGATGGATAGGCAAGGCATTCCCTCTCCGGTCTACGACAACAATGACGGCGTGAACAACTACATCTCCAAAGCGTCCATCTTCGATCTACAATGACAAATGCAAGGCGCACAATCAAGATTGCGAGAGCGCATCGAGAACATCTCCATCGACATTCGTCACTTCGAAGCAAGGAAAAGGGACTACATCGACAAGAAGCTTTCCGCACATAAAGAGGAGCAAGATGCAAGGATGGAGGATATTAGAGCCTTGATCAAGTCTTCTTCCCCTTCGTCATCTTCAAGGCGGCGACATTCAAGACACAAGTCATCGGAGCGCGAAAGCGATGCAAGTGCAAATCGTCCTCGTCCACATCTACATGGCGACCACCATCACGTTCGTGATCAACATCGCCATGAAGGGCAAGTCACCTCCAAGCATCATGTGCACGACAATGACGAACGACATCTACTACGAGCTCAAGCACGACAACGACATCATCATCATGAATATGCTCCACAAGCACAAGTGCACAAGTCCCAACAAGCCCTACTTCACGCCAAGTCCAAGCTTCAAGAGCACAAAAGAAGACCGCGAGACAACCACCACCAAGACGGCGCTATGGCTACATCAACCACTTCGGCATCTTCGCCAAGTGTTCTCAAGGCTTCTTCGCCTTTGGACGTACGACATCTTCGCCTACTTCCCATAAGTATGCCTACAATGACTTCATCTACAAGCGAGGGCGACACTTCCATCTTCGGAAGCCCCTCAAGGAAGATGGCCGAGCATGGGAAATTCCCTTCGGTCATGGAAACGAGCTACGAGGTGCCACATCATATGGGCCTCCAACACCAAGAAGGTGACAAGACGGTCGAGCAAGGTCCATCCCCTTCGACCATGGCGACGAGTGCGAACCTCTTCAACAACATGAAGACGGCGCCCACATTAGACTCATACTCCGAGTCAAGCTACGCGACCGCACATGGAGACATTTGCACCTACACCTCTCCGACACCCACATATGTTGAGGTGCCCCATTTTTTATGTGAGGAGAGCCACCACCCCATGAGTGACATGAGTGACTCCACCATACGTGACATTGGGAGCATTTCCTATGAGAGGATGAGTGTGACCACCACTAGCCCCACACATGAGAGCATGTCACACATCCTATGTGAGGTTGAGCGCCATTTGAGTGACTCCACCAACCTTATGAGTGAGTGCATCCTTGAGGGAGTGAGTGAGCCACAACACTTAGTGAGTGAGGTAGTTGACACGGCACGTGAGGCCACTATGATTTCTAATGACTTAACCACTACTCCTAGTGTGTTTTCTTCTTTGGTGCTAGGTCTCCTACATGACGACATGCCTATCCTCGATGAGTCCGTCCCTCCAATGGACAAAATGATGGCCATGGTGGACGATGATGCACCCCCACATGGTTCCATCAAGATGAATATGACAACGAGATGATCTTCAACACCTCACCTACAACACATGAGTGACGATCCAACGGTAACATAGGTGATGGTGCTTCTCTTGTCCCACTAGTGGACTATCTTGACATCGATTGCTCCCATGATGTTGACCCACCTATTACCATGCTTCATGCTAGTAAGACTTCTTCATGCCTTGACTTACCTATTTATGATGAATATGATGATGAGCATGTTGAGTTGCCTAGTTGTGATGCTATGCTTCATAGGATATCTTGTGGAAATTCTATTGGTCACTTCATGTTTGACAACCCATTGAACTTGTCATATGCTATGAGTGAGATCTCCCATATTGTATCATTACAATCTCAACATAGTAACTATGCATGCCCCATTAAAATCAATCCCATTTGCACTTATGGCATAGATGACGAGGTGATGGTCATTGGCTTTTGCTTCTCATGTGATGATATTGCCATGCTTCCTTTACATGATTTGCGCAATTCATCTCCTATACCATGCCATGATCACATTGTTCCAAATATGCTTTGTTTTGGATGTTGTCAATATTCTCCACGTGATGTTTCTACTCTTGCTCATGAGGAGAACCCCATAGTTTCCTCATAAATATTAGGAGATCTTGATGCATTTCATACTTTGCATGATACCCATGATTGCGTGCACCTTATGCATTCCATGAATAACAATGCTCTAGATATTACTCATGATGCATTACACAATTTGAGTCTCCATTATGCTATACATAATAACAAACCTCTCATGATGGATGACATGTTTCTATATCATGCATCTCATTTATTTGAGCATTGGATATTTTGTGCTAACCGACACATGCACGTGCGCATCATGATGGATGATGTGTACATATACCACGCACACACAATTTTTCCTTTGCCTTTCTTTTGTGTAGGTACTCATGTATACTTGTCAACCTCTCAATCCCAAGAGTTGACGAAATGAGCTCTTGAGAGCAACGATGCTTTGGGATCCCGTGGACTATCCTTACCACCGTTCCCTTCGCACAAGGACTATGCACATCTCTTTTACTTGGCTCTCACACGCCCAGGGGCTATCTACCACTTGTCACCTTATGCCCATTCTAGCGTGTTCACTTTGCATGTTATGCTTGTTTCTATGCCTTTGCCATGCAATTGTGACCCTTGTTTGCATCTACCCATGATTCACCATTATGCTACTTCCATGTGTATTTGCATGCTCGGTGGAGATCCTTGTTGCTATTGCCATGTTTATCATGTGCCCCATGCTATTGATGTTTGTTGTGTTGGGAGAGTCATGATGCCCCATTGCTATTTACATATGGCCTCTCGCCAATACATTGATGACATTTTACTCATATCTTGCTTTCATGCTTGTGCTATGACATGTGAATTATTCATGCCCACTATTTGCACACATGACATGCTTTCCATGATTCCTTCTAGTACGATGCATCTTCGCACTACTAGCTTGCTTGACCTGATCGCTATGATTGCTTGCTATGTTGCATCACCCATGTTCCACTCTTACTCACTTTCTTGGGTTGATGACATATATGTTCATGCCTCTCACTTGATTTGCCATGATCATTGTCTCTTGTCTCCATTAGTTGCACCTCACATATCACCTTGTATTGAGTGCCAACTTGCTATGCTTATTGATCTTGGAGACTCGGACACTTTACTTGTGATGCATGATTGTTTGATTGAGCCTCTTGTATTTGGTTGTTCTTGCATCATACTATGAAATGCTCCCTTGTACTTTCTTATGATGAGCATGATGCATACACTTGTTGGGTATCTTACCACACGAATGTTAGGTTTTGCATTTATGCTAACCTCATTTCTTTTTCGGAGGGTTTGTCATGTTCATTCATTTTGAAGGAGTCACAAGGCGATACCGTCATGAGACATATTGGGTATGTGAAGGCATACAAGATGCGCAACTCCATCATCCTTGAGAACCTCCTAAAGGTGACCTCCTTCTCTTTGAGCCATCCTCAAATACGCATATTGGATGGGTCACTCTTTCATTGTTGTTTCCTTATTGTTGTCTACATGATACATCTCATGAACGGAGGAGCGACATTGGAGATTGGCTACATGGACCTTCACATTGAGGAGCGCTCGCACTTATTGGATGCACCTTCGGAACTCCACTCATGCCTCGACATCGAGCTTTAGTACACCAACACCTCCATATTTGTTGATTGTGCTCATACATGTCATGCTCGATGGACATATCATATTCACCACAAGTTTGCACCCCCTGCATGGATTGACTCACATTATGCTTGTCTTGTTGCATCTATTTCCATGTCATCCATGATATATGAGCTTGTGCACTTCCTTAGCAAATTTGTTGTGATCTTCCTTGATGGCATATTCATACATCATGATCATATTGCCCATCATCAATTGCATGATAACACACATATGTTGAGCATCCATTTCCATATTCATGCTATTGACAAACCATCTCACTATGACATCATTTTGCACCGAGGTTACATTGATCATATTTACAACACATTTGTGTGCACAATGATTTCATTTCTTCCCATGAATGCTTTGCATCTCATTCTAGATCATGTTGATAAGCTTCATGCGTGTTGTCACGGCCTATCTTGCCGCACGGACTCATTCTTGCATGATGGACACTTTGTGTGCGCTAACCATTGTATTTCTGAGTGTTGCTTGTGTTTGCTCTTTTTGCATGTCTATCACTCCGGCGACACCTTGGACTACTTGGATTGCGCCATGTCTTCAACTTCGTCCATCTACAAATCTGTCTACGACAACCGTTTCCATGGTGATGAGGATCACGATCCGAGGTCGGATCTTTCCCAAGGGGGGGGGAGATGATGCGGAGCATCCCACGTTCATCCCCATGTACACTCCGACTACTCTCCAAACCCCAAGAGGACATATGACGAGACCTCGAAGATACACCATTGGACACAAGGTGAACTCGCTCCTCTCTGAACCTTCACTTTCCACATGTGAGACATTGTTACTACCTCAAATATGTCTGCTATGCATGACCAGGAACAAGGAGGAAGACCATGGACGAGCTAGCGAGGACGCCAAGTACAAGGACCAAGAGAAGGAGCTGCCGAAGAAGCTCCAGCGAGCGGACGTCCGGACGACACCGGACGACCGACCTCTGAGAGCGAGTGGACGTCCGGCCCTTGGCGGACGACCGGCGCCTGAAGACAAGCCTACGCCAGCTACACACCTCCCAGCGAGCGGACGCTCAACCCCACACCGGAGGTCCGGCAATATTAATGGAAGTCTGAGACTTCCGGACGTCCGGTGTCCCGAACACATAACACTTTCAGCGGACGTCCGGCGCTAGCGGACGACCGGTCCCCCTGGAACCACCGAACGTCCGGTGCCCAGCGGACATCCGGTCACTGGCTGTGTCCAGTTGTGGGCTGAGGCCCATGTACCCCTTCACTTCGCCCCCATTTGCACTATGGCTATAAATAGGACACCCCCTCCTCCTAGTTAGGGTTAGCATTGGAGTAGCTCATGTTTGTGTGAGAGCCTTTGCTCATCCACTTCGATACTTCTCCTCGGAGTTCACGACCTCTTAGGAGAAGATCCCCCAAGCGGATTCAAGACCCCTTCTAGGAAAGAACATCAAGGCCTCCTCACGGAGAAGAACGGTTCCTTTGTATCCTTACCTTTGTTGATTGTGGATCATATGTTACTCTTTATGTTCGGTGATCTAGCACTTGTGTGATTGATTCCTTGTCGGTTTAGTGATTCTCTCTCATTCTACCCCGTGTTTTCCCTTTGTGCTTCCGTGTGTTCTTCGTGATTCCCCGTAGGATTCACTCCAAACGTGAAAGATCGTCGCCATAGGGTTCCGCCCTACATCACTGGGCCTGTCCTTGCTTCCTTAGCACCAATGGGAAAATTGTGCCTTCTGTGGCCGCTGGCGCCCGCCTGGCCTTGGTCATCATGGCTTGTGTCATGGTAGCCTCCCGAGGCTGGGTACCTACATAGAAATCTCCGCTCCTTAGGAGGCACGCTCGGGAGGTTTTTTCTCGTCTGCCTCAGGAGGCTTGGCCCTCGCGAGGGTCCCGTCTTGGCGGTCTTGTAGATGGAATGTACCATGCCATCAATGCAGCCATGCCATGGGCCGCAGGAAGGCAAGTCTGGGTACCCTGGTTTCCAGAACACCGATAATAGCCCCCAGGCCCAAGACGAGCTCGGACTTGGCTTCGAGGCAAAGCCAAAGGGCAAGGGCGAAGCGCTGTAGGCCCCAATCGCCTGCAGGCCATACTGACGCGTGGCGCTTGATGGGACGTGGGCGTCTCCACTTCCCCACACTGCCTCGGCAACTTCTCGGACATGACAACTGCCTGGAGCATGCAGGAGGGCCATCATTGCTTGGATCATGGAGGGCGCCGATTAGCCTTCACTCACCTATAAATGGGAGGTAGAGCCCCCCGCCTATCTTCATCTCCCTGGTTCTCGCTCCTTCTTTATCTGCGCCACACCACCATCTCACCAGGGCATCCATGGCGCCAATGAGGAGGTTCTCGGTTGCCGATAAGGGACAAACCCCTCTATTAAAACTGGAGTTGCTCCCGCCAAAGAAAAGGCGTGGTTGCCCTAACGTGGACACCGCAGCGCCTATGGCTGTGCAACCTTGGCACGAACGCACCTCGTCGGGTATCCCCGTTAGTGTGGGCATCCGCGTGTAAGGTTACACTCGCGTGAGCATCCACAGGACCAGGAAGGAGAACAAGCGAGGACCGTGCGACCACCTTGCCCGCAGGCTCATGCCGGCGGCATGGCCCGCGAGTTCGTGGTGTGGACGGTGACACCGCCGCGCACATGGATCCGGCTCCCGCGGTCCCTAGCGGGGGAGATACCGTTGAAGGGGCCCGTGAAGTTGTGGCTGCAGCACGGCGGCTGCTGCACCCAAGCCTTAGAGGCGGTGGTCGAGGTCATTCACTCTGGCAACGTCTTCATGACCCGGGGATGGGGAGCGATCACCCGCGCCTGCAACTCGGAGAGGAGGCACGCCATCCACTTCGAGTACGATGGGGCGTCTATGCTCTCCTTCATGGTATTTGGAGAGCACGACCGACGTCTTGGTGTTGCCTAATAACCCACAAGTATAGGGGATCGCAACACTTTTTGAGGGCAAAGTATTCAGCCCAAATTTATTGATTCAACACAAGGGGAGCCAAAGAATATTCCCAAGTACTGGCAGCTGAGTTCTCAAATCAACCACACCTGAAAGACTTAATATGTGCATCAAAGTTTTTAGTAGCAAAGTAGTATGGAAGTAACAGTTACAGTGGCAAAAGTTAGAGTAGCAGTTTTGTAGCAATTGTAACAGTGACAACAGCAAAGTAACTTAGCAAAGATCAATATATGAAAAGCTCGTAGGCAATGGATCAGTGATGGATAATTATGTCGAATGGCATTCATCATGCAACAATTATAACCTAGGGTGACATAGAACTAGCTCCAATTTATCAGTATAATGTAGGCATGCATTCCGAATATAATCATACGTGCTTATGGAAAAGAACTTGCATGAAATCTTTTGTCCTACCCTCCCATGGCATCGTGGTCCTAATGGAAACTAAGGGATATTACGCTTCCTTTTAAGAGAGAACCGAAACAAAGCATTAACACTTAGTGAATACATGAACTCCTCAAACTACGGTAATCACCGGAAAGAATCCCAATTATTGTCACCTTAGGGTATGCGGATCATAACTCATAGTAGGTGTCTACAACTGGCAAGATCAGATCAAGAACACAAATATATTCATGAAAACATAATAGCTTCAGATCTAAAATCATGGTAGTTGGGCCCTAGTGACAAGCATTAAGCATACCAAAGTCATAGCAACATCAATCTCAGAACATAGTGGATACTAGGGATCAAACCCTAACAAAACTAACTCAATTACATGATAAATCACATGCAACCCATCACCAACCAGCAAGCTTACGAAGGAATTACTCACTCCCGGCGGTGAGCATCATGGAATTGGTGATGGAGGAAGTTTTACGATGATGATGGCGATGAATCCCCCTCTCCGGAGCCCCGAATGGACTCCAGATCAGCCCTCTCGATGAAGAACAGGAGGCGGCGGCGGCTCCATATCGTAAAACGCGATGAATCCTTCTATCTGATTTTTTTCTCTCCAGATGTGAATATATAGAGTTGGAGTTAGGGTTAGAGGAGTTCCAGGGGGCCCACAAGCCCCCCAGGCTTGTGGCAAATGAGTGGACCCCTCTGGTTGATTCTTTCAACAGTATTTTTTATTAATTCCAAAAATATAGTCCATAAATTTTTCAGGTCAACCCGAGAGCTTTTATTTCTGCACAAGGGTAACACCAAGGAAGTTCTATTGAAAATAGCATCAGTCCAGGTTAGTTCCATTCATATCATGCAAATTAGAGTCCAAAACAAGGGCAAAACAGTTTGGAAAACTAGATACGATGGAGATGTATCAACTCCCCCAAGCTTAACCCATTGCTTGTCCTCAAGCAATTCAGTTGACAAACTGAAAGTGACAAAGAAAAACTTTTACAAACTCTGTTTGATCTTGTTGCTGCAAATATGTATAGCCAACATTCAGGTTTTCAACAAAGATTATGAACTAACCATGTTCACAAAAACATTTAGGTCTCACTTTTACTCATATCAATAGCATAATCAACTAGCGAGCAATAATAATAAATCTCGGATGACAACACTTTTTCAAAACAATCATGATATGATATAACAAAATGGTATCTCACTAGCCCTTTCTGAGACCGCAAAATATAAATCCAGAGCACCCCTGAAGATCAAGGACTGACTAGACATTGTAATTCATGGTAAAAGAGATCCAATTATAGTCATACTCAATATCAATTAATAACAATGCATACAAATGACAGTGGTGCTCTCTAACTGGTGCTTTTTATAAGAAGATGATGGATCAACAATAAAAGTAAATAGATAGGCCCTTCGTAGAGGGAAGCATGGATTTGCAGAGGTGCTAGAGCTCGAGCTTTAAAACATAGATGAATATAATTTTGAGCTGTATTCTTTCATTGTCAACATAACAACCAAGAGATCACGGTATCTTCCATGCTAGATACATTATAGGCGGTTCCCAAACAAAATGGTAAAGTTTTTACTCCCCCTCCAACAACAATCACACTCCATGGCTGATCCGAAACAACGCGTACTGTCCATCCCAACAACAGTCATGGGGGAGTTTTGTTTGATATCTATATTTTGATTTGATTTAGAGCATGGAACTGGGCATCCCGATTACCAGCCACTTTCTCGTGAATGACAAGTGAATCAACACTCATCCTGATAATAACCCACCTAGCATGGAAGATACTGACAGCCCCCAGTTGCGACATGAGCGATTCCGGCATACAAAACAGATTAGTATTTGAAGGTTTGAGTTTGGCACATGCAAATTTACTTGGAACGGCACGTAAATACCGCATATAGGTAGGTATGGTGGACTCATATGGAACAACTTTGGGTTTAAGGAAGTGGATGCACACGCAGTATTCCCGCTTAGTACAAGTGAAGACTAGCAAAAGATTGAGGAGCGACCAACTAGAGAGTGGCAGCGGTCATAAACATGCATTGAGATTAACCAACATTGAATGCAAGCATGAGTAGGATATAAATCACCATGAACATAAACATCGTGACGGTGAAGTTGATTTTGTTTCAATTACATGCGTGAACATGTGCCAAGTCAAGCCACTTGAATCATTCAAAGGAAGATACCATCCTATCATACTACATCATAACCATTTTAGTTTGCATGTTGGCACCCAAGACAAACCATTATAAACTCCTAGCTAATAAAGCATGGCATGAGTAACTTCAATCTCTAATTGTCATTGCAAACATGTTTCATTCATAATGAGCTGAATCAAGAATGATGAACTAATCATATTAATCAAAATAGGTCGAGTTTGTACCGGTTTTTCTCGATCTCAATCATTTAATCGTATATCATCATCATTGCCTTTCACTTGCACGATAGAACAGTGTGAATAATAGTAAGCATGAACGTGCATT
The DNA here is from genome assembly GCF_002162155.2 of Triticum dicoccoides. Lineage (NCBI taxonomy): Eukaryota > Viridiplantae > Streptophyta > Magnoliopsida > Poales > Poaceae > Triticum > Triticum dicoccoides. Next base: position 329,545,587 of record NC_041391.1, on the reverse strand, counting down.
GGACTAAGCTGGAAACTGTAAACATTTATTGAAAGGAAAAGACAAGGTAATATGGGCTCTCTGTTACATCAACTATAATGCATATGAGAACCACTCAACATTTTGACCGTGGTCTTCTCCTCTCGACCCAAAGAAAAGAATTTCAAAGGAACATACTAAAATATTTTTGGAGTTTTTGTTTTTCTGAAGAAACCAAAACAAGAACGAGAAAAACTATTTACATAGGAAAGCACCCAACAAAGAAAAGAAGAATGAGAAATCTTTTTGGGTTTTGTTTTAATAGTACTACTAAACATGCATAGAAAGGAAAACTAAAAAGAAGTTACTACTATTTTTTGTTATTTTCTCAAAGTTTTTCAAACACACAAGAAGAAAGCGAGAAAAAGAAACTAACATGGATAATACAATGAAAAAGTATGAACACCGCACTGGAATGAGTGTGTGAACATGAATGTAATGTCGGTGACAAAGACGTACTCTCCCAATCTTAGGCTTTAGGCCTAAGTTGGTCTTGGGCCACGACTCGCCTGGTGGATACCCAAAGTTGTAGTCGGGGTTGTACTGGGACACGATAGCTACTGCCTGAAGGGCTGCAGCATGGAGGCGAGCGGCCTCCACCTCTCTCTCATTCTTGTTCGCCTCCTCTCTAGTTATAAAATATCTTCGTTTAACCTGAAAGTTAAAGAAGGCAGGAGAAGGAAGAGTAATATGGACAGCATGCCGCCTGTCAAAGATAGTCAGTACAGCAGGGACTGTTCGTCCCTCTCAACAAACTGGTAGCGTACCATAGCATTATAATCAAGAAAAGCAGTAACGCAATGTCATTCCCCCTTATGTGTACCCCAAGATAATTAGCTAAACCGGTGGCATAAATCCCACCAAAGAAATCTGCATCTTACAATTAAGATGTAACCTCCTTGCAATAATAGTGTCGACGTTCTGGATATGGGGGTACCCAGACTTGCCTACCTGCGGCCCACTGCGTTGCTTCATTGACGCCCTGGTACGGCCCAGCTTCAGCATCAACAACTCAAGACCCTCACGAGGGGCCAAGCCTCGTGAGGCGGGCGACGCCAAGACCTCCAAGGGGATCGACCACCTTAGGCTGGCTCCCGAGGAGCGAAGACGTCTATGGAAGGTGCACCTCGCAAGACTCAGCTCGTGTGAGCCATGACGACCAAGGCCAGGCGAGCGCCTCGCGGGCGCCAGCTGGTGTGGAGTACCAGTTTGCTCTTTGGTGCAAAGGAGGCCAGCAGCAGGCGCGGAGTCCCGAGGAATCAGCCAAAGGTTTACATTCGGGTGCAACAAGGCCAAGACCGCCAAGACGGCAGGACGGAGGTCATCGCTGAGCCCATCGCAGCATCACGACCACATGCTTTTGCAGGCGAAGACCACTTTAGTCAAGATAGGGTGTACTTCTTGTCCCCCTCCAAATCTGCCCGTTGTGGGATCCCTTCCCACCAACATTTGCGAAGAGGACCAAGGCCGCTATAAATAGGACTTAGCCACCACCATAGAGGGGGATCGATTGGATCCTTGACCACCTCACGAGCTCACTTGACCTCAAGAACACCTCACCTCCTGAGGCTGTTCATCAACTGTACTAGTTCATCCTCAGCCCCTCGAGGCAATCCACCAAAAAGCTGGAGTAGGGTATTAAACCACAAGGTGGCCCGAACCAGGATAAACTGATGTGTCCCTCTGTCACTTTGAGCTCGATGCGCTAGGCTGTGAGGATCACGAGTAGGCAGGCTGGGTAGGTTGAGATCTCCACACGCACCCCCAGAGTTCAAACCTGTCAAGGGTTTGCAGAACCCGAAATCTGACATGTGGCACGCCAGGTAGGGGTGTGTCGGATCTTCTCTTGTGTCAATCGATCCACCGCTACTCCGACACTTCCATGGCTGACGCACGTCGGGCTCGTGCTGAGTGCCGGGCGCGGTTGCCTCCTGCGTCGCTCAGACGACACCGGTAGGTGACGGCTGTCTTTGTCGTCCCCCGGCACTGGTGGCCAATGCCGCCACGGGCCCTGTCGGCCACAAACAGCAAGCTTCATGGGTGCGCCTTGACCGGCGTACCGCCACTTCGTCGCTGACTCCGGTCGCTTCGTCCTCCCACGCGTGTTGCGGCCTGGTGAACACGCAAGATGCTCTGCTCATGGCGCGGGAGCTCCTTCGCTACTGCCTAGTCGACGACTTCTACGAGGAGTGGCTCGAGCGCATCGCCAAGCTCGTTAGTGCCGCCGGAGACTCTGCTGCGCCGGCGCGCTCACTGCCCCAACAGCCGCCTCCTGCAGGAGACTTGGCTCATGGAGCACCTCCACCACCTCCAGCCCAGGGCACCATCATCGAACCGCGGCAGGTGGCACCACGGCGTGACCCGCCACGCCAAGCACCTGTGCACGAAGAAGCGAGCTGCCAAGTGGTGCGGCGGCCCCAAGTAGATGCACATGCTCTTCCGGAACCTCCACGTCAAGATCGTGCGCCGCCTGTGATGGTGGCGGCGCTTGTCAGATGTTGGGTTCCTACAGACCCTTAAGGTTCGAACTCTGGGGTGCGCGCGAAGATCTTCCCCCTACCTATCCGCGTCTGATTGCCTCGCGAGAATCTAAGCTAAACAATGAACAACACGAGGGACACAAGATTTATACTGGTTTGGGCCACCATTGTGGTATAATACCCTACTCCAGTGTGTGGTGTGGTGGATTGCCTCAGGGGCAGATGATGAACAGTACAGGGAAGAACTGCCTCGCGAGAGGTGTTCTTGAGATGATGTGGTGTTCTACTTGTTCTAGTTCTTCCCTGGTCTAACGCTTATCCGTGAGATGGCTAGCCGTATTTATAGAGGCCCTGGTCCTCTTCCCAAATATTGAGCAGGAAGGGCTCCAACAATGGCCATTTTGAAGGGGAACATCTAGTACAAGTTATCCTGACTAAAGTTGGTCTTCGGCTACCAAAGGCACTAGTGATGACGCCGTCTTGGGCTCCACGGTGACCTCCATCCTGCCACTCTGCTGGTCTTGGTCTTGTTGCACTGAAATGGCAACCTTTGCCTGGTGCCTCGGTACTCCCCGCCTGTGCTTGCCCCCTTTGCACCAAAGAGGAAACAAGGACATTGTGCAGGCCAGCGCCCGCCTGGTCTTGATTGTCACGGCTTGCGTCACGAGCACCTCGTGAGGTACCCCTACCTTGATCTCTCCGCCTCCTCGCAAGCCTGCCTGGCGAGGCCACTCCTGAGGATGCCTTGTGTCGTCCTCCCCATGATGCTTGACCCCTCGCGAGGGTCTTGAGTCTTGCGCTGATGAAGATGGACTGTATTGGGCCACCCCTCGAGCCACGTCGCAGGCCGCAGGCAGGCAACTCTGGGGACCCCCGTTCCCAGAACGCCGACAGTAGCCCCCGGGCCCAAGGCGCGCTCGGACTTGGCTTAGAAGAGAAGCGAAGGGGCAAGTACGGAGCGCCGTGGGCCCCAACAGCCTGCAGCCTTGGGCGCCGTGTGGCGGTTGATTGGACGTGGGCGCCTCTGCTTCCCCACGCTCCCTCATTATGCGCCTAGCTAGGCGGCCACAGGGCTTGTACACAGTTATTCTCCCTTCGCTGCCTACATGCTTCTTGTTCCGTTTCCTCCTCGAGCCTGTGCTTCTACCTCCAATCCATCTTGAGTTCTTCCCCCTTTCCATTGCCATGGCCCCAACAAAAAGGAGAAGGGGAAGAAACCTGCGCCTTCGTCCAGCGCGCCTCCGGCAGCTGCTCCCCTGTCGACAAGTCACTCATACTCAATCTGGAAGCCTTGGAGAAGGTCTGCTCCGTGCTCGCCTCGAGCTTCAACGAGTGCGGGAGGACGACGGTCTGGCCTGCGTCCCATGCCTTCTTCGACAGGATCGTCACGAAGGTCTGGTTCTTTGCCGACGCCCTGTAGGCGGGCCTGGTTCCCCCCCTTTTCCGCTTTCTTCAATGCGGTGCTTTCCCATTACCAGATCCACAAGATGCATCTTGGTCCCCAATCTATTACTCTGCTTGCTGTCTTCGCCTTCATCTACGAGGCCATGGTGGGGATTCCTCCTTCCGTTGCCCTTCTGCACCACTTCTTCTCTCTGCGCATATCTGACCCTTCCCAATGTTCGGGATGCATGAGCTTCCAGGCTGTGCCGTGGACGGCCGCCTCGGGGATCGATTTTGGCCTCCCATCTTCTGCGAGCGGGTTCTGGGAGCGATGGCTGTATGTGGACGTTGGGGTGCCCAGCCCCCTGCTCGCGCAGCCGACATTGCCTGCTATTCCCAATCCTGGTTGGGGTCACGAGGAGCTTATGAGCCCCTAGCTTGCTTTCGCCTGGCACCGCTTCAACAAGCTGAGGAAGCTCGGGGTGACGGCACCCCAGGTGGTGAAGGAGTTCCTCCAGCATCGCATCGCTCCACTCCGGCGCCATTCCCGCCCAATGTGGGCTTTCTACGGTCGTCATGACCGTATGAGCTCCAGGAAGGGGATCTTGCGCCTGAGACGCTGAAGAAGGTGCTGCAGGTTCTGACTGGCGACCCCTCTCCTGGCAGCGTCCTTCATGGAGGCACCCTGTTGTATCTTTGCTCACACAGGGTCGAGTTCGTGAGGCAGATGCCCCGCTTCGACGAATGGGGGTTGTGCCCGGCTAGCCTCGTGGGGCCCCGTGAGAACCCGGTTGCCGCGGTCCTTCCCCCAGTCGCCCGCACCGACCTTGCCTCAGGAGTCGTTGCTGGGAGGAAAGTATTGGCAGGAGCTGGGGGGCCTGATGTCGAGGTGTTGATGTCGCGCGGGGCTCCCGAGGCGTCCTCCTCCGAAGCTTATGGAGCCCCTCTGAGCTGGCGGCCGATGAGGGGGCACGACTTGCGGCTCCTGAGGCTGAAGCCCCCGAGGCCTCGGCAGGCCACTAAGAGGTGGCACCTGATCGCTCCTCTCAGGTTGGTGCCCTTGATGTAGGTTGTCCTGATGCTTCGGCTCCTATGCTGCCCTTCGGTTCCGCATAGATTTCGAGGCCCTTCGCAAGAGGAAGAAGGCTTCCCGTGGTGATGATCGCCCGTGCCGCCCATTGAAGCACAGGAAGTACTTCGCCATGGACGAGTAAGTCCCTCCTTCTTATAGTTCATTGTTTGCCGTTCCCTTTGCTCACCGTGGCCTTTCAGGACCCCCCCCCTGCCGAGCCCGCGGAGCCAGCCGAGGAGCCGCTTCCTCAGTCTTCTCCTCCACTACCAACCTTGATCGCCCCAAGTCTGTGTGCCACCCTCGGCGCGAGCTCGGCTGCAGAGGTTGGCCGGCCTGCAGTGCGCCTTGAACCTGTGGGCGCGCAGTTCCTCCTTCGCGGGCTCTCCCTGGGCACAACTGGCTTGCCCCGGGCTCCTCCGCTGATCATAGGCGGCGAGTGGTTGAATTCGATCTTCGGTTCCCCATCGGGGGGTGGATCGGTGCTGGGCTGGGTCCCTTGCAAGGCCCATTCGGTGATCGTGGGGGCACCAACCCCCAGCCCCCTGCCAAGAGGGGGCGAGCCACTCCAGGGTCCTCTGCCGATGCCAATGGCGGAGGATGACGTTGATGACATGCTCAGGCGTGCGCGGGAGCGCAGCGCTGTCCGCCGACAGTTCCTCCAGAGGGCGACCGATGTAGTGAGCCGGCTTGGCGCAGAGCTGGCGTGCGAAGATGCGCATCTTGAAGCTGAAGGCATGAGGCTGGTCGAGGGGTGGTGCAAGCTAAAGGCGGCTGTTGGTCTCGCGCGCCACCAACGTGATTTCAAAAATGCCAAGGCCGAGGCATCCCTGGCGGCCTCTTGGGAGGCCTTGCCCCGAGCCATCGAGGGGTACCAGGAGGCAGATCGGTGACGCGAAGCTGTGGAAGAGCGCGCGTGGGAGCTCCAAGACTGGTGGAATTCTCTGGAGCAGCAAGTGGAGTTGCGTCGAGCTGCCCTTGCGCTGCTGAAAGGGGTGCTTGCCGAAGAGGAGGAGCTCCGGAAGCACGAGGAAACGCTGTCATTGGAGGCTGCCGAGCGCAACCTCGATCTTGAGCGGTTGCAAACGAGGGAGCACCAGGTCACCCAGGCGGAGGACGACGTCGGTCCACGGGAGGCTCGGATACAAGAAGAGATTGACCGTCGCGTGGCGGAAGCTCGCACCGGTCTTGAGCGCGAGTATGAAGAGAAGCTCGAGCTAATCAAGGCCGAGGCCACGGGCAGAACTGCTGCCCTTAGGACCAGGCTGACCGAAGCCATGCAGCGAGCTGAGGCCTCTACAGCCGCCCTAAGCACGGTGTAGGCTAAGCTGGCCTCCTCCCGCGCTAAGTTGCTTCTTCTTTGACGACGGGTCGATGATGCCGAGGCCATCACGCGGCGGAATTAGGATGAGACTCGCCAGTGGTAGATGCTGGAGCACATGCATGGCCCCATGCTCTGAACACTCAGGGAAAAGGGCCAATGCGGCCTTGGGCAACATCAGCGAGGCAGCCGACGAGGAGCCGCGCGTGACCAACTACGCCGACAACCTTCAGTTTTTCACCGACGTGGTGACCCATCTGGAGAACCACTCCGAGAGGTCTCGCCAGTTGGTAGAAGAACGGAGCCGCGGCCTGCTCGCATAGGCATTCTCCTGTTTCTTCAGCCACCTCCAGAACATTGACCCCCTCTTCGACTTTGACGCCGCCATCGCCCCGGTGCCTGAGGCCGTCTGAGGCGACCTAGCGCGGTGGGTGGAGGACAATGTAGATGCACTCATCCGGGCCTTCACTTCTGATGATGACGGGATGATCGTTGCTGCTGACGAAGGCGACGTGTTGAACGATGGTGAAGATGGTGCCAACGACGATGATGGGGAGGCCCGAGGCCAGTGGCAGCGACAGTGGTGCCAGCGACGCCTCTGGGGACACCCTGGGGGATGCGGTGAGTGACATGTCCGATTGATCCCACGCTTCCCCTTGATGTGTGTCCTGCGTAGGAAAAGACTCGGCATGGCCCTGAAGATTGTAAGAGCATTTTGGGAGGGGAAGCCCCTCATGTAAAAAGATTGTTGCCTATGTGTCATCAAGGTCGGCGCCGGTTGTGCACCTATATGACGTCGTGATTTTCGTGATGAGTCGGTTGTCGTGTTTTTTTACCTTTGCCCTAGTGAGCCTTGAGTGGGCTCGGTGCGTCCATCTGAGGGCCTCATGAGGGTCCCGCTTGGCGATATGGCGAGAGCCTGGCAAGAGCGAACGCCGGCCGCGGGACGGCGGGCGCAAATGCTGGGCCCTGCCCTACTCACGAGGGACTCGTGAGAGGGAGGCAGCTAGTGTGAAATCCAACTTGAACAGAAACTAGAACACAAGAAAGCACACGAATAAGGCAAGACTCCCCTCCCCGCATACGCAAACACAAACTCAACTTCAACTTACATCCGAATGGGGAAAGCTTGTTCGCACAAAAGGAAGCAAAAGCAAAATGCCACGTCCGGCACCTAGTCTAGTCTTCGACGTCTTCTCACCAGCGCGGAGCTAAGTGCTGCCACTGGGCATGGGAGGGAGCCTCCGAGGCCCGGGGGCGGCTCTCCGGAGACTCCGGGGCGTGTACAACCCCAACTCATTATTACGTGAGAGTGTCATGGGCGACGAGCTTCACAGGCACTGGGCCTTCTTCACAGGTACCGGCCTAGCTTCATATCGCCAGATGAGGGCCCCGCCTTGCGCCACCCTTGACGGCAGCCGGAAACCAGGACGACGCCAATGGGGAAAAGGGGACGCTAGCGGTTCCCCCGATGACCACGGGTCCTCTGCCGGGGGCAGGCTCTGGGGCACCTCCCCGGCAGAGGGCCTACCTCCGAAGAACGCCTTGCTCCACGTGACGTGGGGAGGATCCTGGCTCCCGGCCCCTCTCCTGCTGCCCCCAGTGCCCTCCTTCTGAGGGGAGGGAGGCTGCTGCACCGGGGCAGCCATCCGATACAGCGACCTGAACCTCCAGCAACCCATGGTTAGCATGAGCTTGCTCCTGAGGAATTAGCAGTACCCGATAGTTGTTGCTGCTGGCACGACTGTCAATGCTTCCGCGAGGCTCCTGAAAGAGCTCGGCTTCTGGCGCCTCTTCCTCCCAGCCTGGCCCGAGGAACGAGCCGTGGTCTTCTTCCAGTGCGTACTCTCGATTCACCATATGGGGCACATAGGCCTCCGGGGTCACCACCGTAGTGCCCCGCGTGCCATACAGTTCGACTTGAAGCTCCATCTTGGGGGTGGTAGGGCGGCGGCCCGCCTGGGCCGTAGGCCGTGATGCGCATGCTCTCGCTTGCCAAGGGCGGTGCCGGCATAGCTTGTCGCCTGGTGCTGATGGCTAGGCTGGTGTTGATGAATCCTTGAGGTGCGCCCGGGGGTGCGTGGGCACGGATAGGCCCATAGTGTGACCCGTCCGGGGCCTCGGGTGGAAGCTGGACGCAGAACGGGGGTGCCCCTGAAGCAGCGGCATCCAGGAGCTCGACGACGTGCTCCAGCGGCACGTCGTGGCCGCTTTCTTGCAGTCTGCACCGTATCAATTCTCACGCCACTATGAGCGCGTCCTTCATGTTTGCCTGCTCCCGTCGGGTGTGCGGTGTTGTTGCCGCAGCATGGCTTGAGGCCCTCATTGCCGATCGTACCTGCCGCGGAGTGAGGGCTGGCGATGCTTGACCGCGTTGCCCACGCCCCGCAGCACTCTGCGAGGCGCGTGTTGCCTGAGTTGCAGGGTTGAGGTCACCTTGGGCAGGCGGCACGGCATGGGCAGGCTATGCCGCCCAGCGGTCAGAGTTGGCCGTCTGGTCACCAGACATGGAGGCGGTGAAGCGGCGGAACGCAGGACAGAAGAAGGAAGATTTCGGCGCACCCCAACCTGGCGCACCAAATGTCCGATGTTGGGTTCCGGCAGACCCTCAAGGTTCGAACTCTGGGGTGCGTGCAAAGATCTTCCCCCTACCTATCCGCGTCTGATCGCCTCGCGAGAATCTAAGCTAAACTATGAACAACACGAGGGACACAAGATTTATACTGGTTCGGGCCACCATTGTGGTGTAATACCCTACTCCAGTGTGTGGTGTGGTGGATTGCCTCAAGGGCAGATGATGAACAGTACAGGGAAGAACTGCCTCGCGAGAGGTGTTCTTGAGCTGATGTGGTGTTCTACTTGTTTTGGTTCTCCCCTGGTCCAATGCCTATCCATGAAATGGCTAGCCCTTTTTATAGAGGCCCTGATCCTCTTCCCAAATATTGAGCCGGAAGGGCGCCAACAACGGCCATTTTGAAGGGGAACATCTAGTACAAGTTATCCTAAGTAAAGTTTGTCTTCGGCTGCCAAAGGCACTGGTGATAACGCTGTCTTGGGCTCTCTGCTGGTCTTGGTCTTGTTGCACTGAAATGGCAACCTGTGCCTGATGCCTCGGTACTCCCCGCCTGTGCTTGCCCCCTTTGCACCAAAGAGGAAACAAGGACACTGCGTAGGCCGGCGCCCGCTTGGCGCCCACCTGGTCTCGATTGTCACGGCTTGCCTCACAAGCACCTCGTGAGGTACCCCTGCCTTGATCTCTATGCCTCCTCGCGAGCCTGCCTGGCGAGGCCGCTCCTGAGGAAGCCTTGTGTCATCCGCCCCGCGAGGCTTGACCCCTCATGAGGGTCCTGAGTCTTGCGCTGATGAAGATGGGCCATACTGGGCCACCCGTCGAGCCACGCCATAGGACGCAGGCAGGCAAGTTTAGGGACCCCCGTTCCCAGAACGCCGACAGTGCTCGGGCGTCAACACTAGGTACACCTCCCCGACGGGCTTCGCTGACCACAACAGGGTACGACGCATTCACCCCGGAGCTGCGCAACATCGTCTGGCCGGGCAAGTTCAAGCCTGACCTGTCCCTATGCTATGACAACACCGCTGACCCCGCCAAGTTCCTGTAGCTCTACAAACTAAGAATCGAGGCGGCCAGCGGCGATGAGAAGATCATGAAGAACTAGTTCCGCGTGGCCCTCAAGGATGGCGCGTGCTCCTGGCACCTGAATCTCCCCGTGGGGTTCGTCTCCTCCTGGGATGACATGCGCGAACGCTTCATCGCCAACTTCCAGGGCACTCACGACCGCCCGCCGGCCGCGGGTGACCTACGTTGCATCAATCAGCAGCCAGGAGAGACCCTGCAGAGGTACATCTAGCGTTTCAACAACGTTCGCTTCAAGATCCCCAAGGTGTCGAACGAGGCCATCATCTCAACATGTACTTATGGCGTCCGAGACATCAAGATGAAGGAGGAGCTCGCCTTACATGAAGACCTGTGCACAGCCCTGGAGATGTTCAACATGGGGAACAAGTGCGCGAGGGCTGAGGAGGGATGCCTCTCTCTCCTTGAGCTGCCCGATGCTGACCCAGAAGACAAGATGGCCAAGGTCAAGAACATGAAGCGCAAGGGACCGACTGTCCTTGCAGCCGAGCTGGAGATGAAGTGCGGTTGCGATCACTCTGAGTCATCCAAGAGCACCCGACCGTTCTGCTTCTTCCACAACGTGCACAACCACAACACTAAGACTGCCAGGAGCTCAGAGCCCTCCGTGATGGGCACCTCGGTCGATGCTCCGAGCGCAACGACCGAGGCTATGTTCGTGGAGGTGGCCGAGGTGGAGGACGATGGGACAGCCGCGACCATCGCTAGGAGTGGCGCGACCAGCCTCGGGAGGGACCGCTGGCAGGGTCAGCCTCGCAAGGGCACCTGGAGGGACCAGCCTCGTGAGGCTAGGCCTCAAGGCAACGCTGGTATCCCTCCGCTGCCTCCACCGCCAAGAAGGAACAAAGATCACCACCAGGACGAGGGGCTGGGGGCTTCCAGGAGCCTCGAGCCATCGCCTGCATCCTGGGTGCCTCCCGGGCCCCAGCCTCTCACAACGTCTTCAAGCAGTTCGCGTGCGAGGTGAACACAGCGCTCCCCAAGCTCGAGGCGACATGCCCGCTCAGGTGGTCCAAATACGCCATCACCTTCAACTCCTCCGACCATCTCAAGTGCGCGGCCACTACCGGCGCGCTCCCAATGCTCTGCTCGCCTGTCATCCGCAACGTGGTCGTCACCAAGACCCTCATTGATGGCGGAGCATGGCTCAATGTTCTCTCTATCCAGATGTTCAATAGGCTCCAAGTGCCATACCACCAACTTTAGCCTACCAGGCCCTTCTCAGGAGTGACCGACAGCTCCACGCATCCGATAGGGTATGTCCACCTCCCTGTCACCTTTGGCAAGCGCGACGACAACCACACCAAGATCATCGACCTCGACATCGCCGATATTCGTCTGCCATACAATGCCATCCTCGGGTACCCAGCACTGGCCAAATTCATGGCGGCGACGCACCACGGCTGCAATGTCCTCAAGATGCCAGGGAGCGGCGGCATCATCATGGTCGCCTATGAGGAAAAGGATGTGGAGTGCTCTCTCGAGCGTGCCTACCAAGCTGCAGGAGTCGAAAACCCTGAAGACGAGGGCGATATCCTCCCTCTTGAGGTTGCCCCCAAGATGAAGAAGCTGCAGCTAGGCCAGGGATCTCACGAGGAGGTATCGCCCGACAGTGTCACGCTGAGCCTCGCGTCCCTAGACAAGGCACCCTCACCTATTGCATAGGAAAGCGCACCCTACGCTCCTCTTAGGCTGGGCTCCGGGACTCTCCTCTAGAGGGCCTCAGGCCTAGCCAACGTCATGAGGGAGGCACTCGGGCACCATGTGGAGGCATGATCCAGCGCATGCTTCCTAGGAGAAGGCACAAGGCGAGGGATGCCAGGTGCTCAGGAGTACATCAACAAGGCAGTCTAGGAGATTCAGGAAGCAAGGGTTCTGCAGGGCGATCACCGTCCACCGCTAGGTGCAGCTCCTTGCCCTGGAGAGGGTAAGGAGTTCCGCGTCTGCATCGACATCCCAGGGCTCAACAGGGCCACGTCTCGGCAGCTCTTCTGGCCGTCCCGTGTCGGTCGATCCGAGGGTCCCCCTCACAGCTACGTTGGCATGCCCTTTGGTCTGCTGAGTGCGGCTTTTGCATTCTAGCACCGCATGCGGGACATCCTACCGGCTCGGGAGGCTAGGCACCAGGCGATCCTGGTGGAGGTGGAGATGGATTCTCAGGAGCCCCCCAGGCCGGTAGAGCCTCCCGAGGCTCAGGGGCAAGGCGGCTCATGAGGAACAACTTCCGCGGCACGCATCTTCAGCTACCTCGACATATCTTCAGCAACGGTGCCAGGTGACATCTTTTAGTTCGTTTAGTTTGGGGCGCCCCTCGGGCTGCATTATCCCCAATTCGCGTGGGTCCGTCCCTGCAACATGTATCCCCTTTGCATCTATCAGAACTAGTTTACCTTCCTTTATGAGTTGCCTTGAAGTTATCAATTTCCTGACCGGTGCTTCATCGCCAAGAACGTCTCGTGCCCTTGTGAGCCCACCCACGACCGCCTCATGATTAAGGACTGGCATGGCGTCTGTGCTCGAGTCCGTCCCTGCATTGTCGCTAAACCCAAGAGGCTGAGCTCTGGCTCACGGGCCGGCCCCCATGTATGTCACCTCCCATGGCCCTTGGTGCCATGTTCTCGCGTCAGCTAATCACGGGCAGATGAGTGAGGGCGCGCGACCTGGTGCCTCGCAACCACGGGAGCTGCGTGCCGGTTGTTTTTCTTCAGAACCTTTGGATGAGAAGACTGGGCACGGCGTCTGTCCTCGGGTCCGTCCCTGCAGCATCAATAAACCCAACGGCTGAGCTCTGTCTGGTGGGTCGGCCCCATTCACGTCACCTCCTAGGGTCATTGGTGTCTGTCCTTCTCATGCAACAACCTCAGGAGACTCATTCGGCGCAGGTTGCCTAACCATCTTGCAGGATTGACACAAGTGTTCCTGATCCAATTCAGGCGCTACCCGCCTTGAGGTAGGGTATCGTGGGTCCCACGCTGGCTCACGAGTGCCCATACATACATCCTCCAGTCCTACCGTGCAAGCCACGTGTCAGGGCGGGGCTGTACACGCCCCGTGGGCTCTCATCAGAGGGAGCCCCCTCCCACACACCATTGGAAGCACCATGCTCCACGTTGGCAGTTGACACTGCCGAGGAGCAGCTATGCCCGTGCAAGAGTGGAAGCACCATGCTCTGCACTGGTGATAAACAACTGAGGGTAGCCTCACGGCTGCACCAACCTCAGGGAGCCTCCGGGCTCGGTACTTAGCCTCACCGCGGTGCTCTCCCTCGGGAATGTAGCGTGAGGGGGCTGGGTACGGGGGCTACACTAAGGTCACGCCTGGCGTACGCCACCCTGCCAGGTCCCATGGACCTGGTCTTCACGCGCCCCACCCGAGCGAGAGCCCGACGAGGAAAGTTATGATGGTCTATTCGTATGTCAAGGGAGACTCCTGAGCATCGCGTCTTAGGAGCCTAACTTGCCGCATAGCCCCTCACCCCCTGGCCTCGTCCTGGCGATCCGGATGACCCAGCGGCGGCTGAGGTACGCGCGGGGCTGGGCCCTGACAACACAGAACACCAAGGCCTAACTCTCGTCCCTCCCTACCCAAGCCGTTCGTACGTCAAGGGGGACTCCTAAGAATCGTGTCTTAGGAGCCTAATTGGCCACGTAGCCCCTCTTCCCTTGGTCTCGTCCTGGCGATCCGGACAACCCAACGGTGACTAAGGTATGCGCGGGGCCAAGCCCTGCCGACGCAGAACGCCAAGGCTTCGCTCGCACCTCCTTTCCCAAGTTGTTCGCGCGTCAAGGGGGCCTCCTAAGCATCGCGTCTCAGGAACTAACTAGCCACGTAGCCCCTCACCCCCTGGCCTCGTCCTGGCAATCTGGACGACCCAGTGGTGGCTGAGGTACGCGCGGGGTTGGGCCCTGCTGACGGGGAACAATAAAGCAACCAGAAAAAGAAGTGACAAAATCATAACCTAATTATTCCAAAACACATTGTTCCAAGCATCAGTTTTAACGCCTCCACGAGTCATGGTACATGTTGCAGAATAAAAACTGGAAGGAGCACCATCGCCGCGCCACCTCTTTAGCCTTGGCCATCGCCGTCACCCACCTGTGGAGCCCCGTCGTCGACGACATCACCCTTGCCCTTGCCCTCAGTCCCAACCGTAGGACCAATGGCGAGGAACTTGACCAGCAGGTCCTCCACCGGACCCTTCACGGCGTCGGAAGCAGCATTGCAGGAGTCGGGGTCCACGGGCTCGAGCAACCGGCGAAGTTGAAGCTGGCGTCCGAGAGATAAATATGGCTGAAGGCGCGCGTCAGGCCCGAGGAAGAAAGTATGCGAGCCTCACCTTCCACCATGGAGCCAAACCAGGCGACGACGTCCTCGAGTGCCTCGAAGAGCTCAGGGAAAAGAGCGGCAGGGCTCTCCTTCAGGGTCACCATTGTCCCCTGGGGCTCGCTCCCAAAGAGTTCCTATTGAGCCATGCAAAACCTTGCCTCAAGGGCGACGAAGGTGCTGCGCTCCATGGTGGCCTCCCTCCCAGCCTCAGCAAGGGACACCTGGGTTGCTTCCACCTCCTCCTTCAACTTCTTCACGCGTCCGCACTATGTGGCTTGTTCCTGGGCTGCCTGCTACAGCTCGGCATCACGATCAACGATGATAGCTTCCTGGGCCTTCAGCTTTTCCTCTCGCTCGTGGAGCTGACTGGCCTCGGCGGCCTGCTAATCCTGGAGGGCCTTCCGTCCAGCTTCCCCTGCCTAGCATCGCTCCTAGGCGTCCTTGGTCTCCTTCAGCACCTGGTCACGCTCGCCGCAGTTACGCCAGCCACCTTCTGGGCCTCCTCCACGGATACCGCGGCTTGACTCCAGGCCACCCGGACAGACGCATTGACCAGGAGCCACCCCGAGACCAGCTCTAGGTGCCCCGACGCCGCGCGCCGGTTTGGACCTCGAAGATGACCCTGGAGCTGGTCCAGTGTGGATCAGGCCTCCTCCAGGGACCCAGAGGCGGCAGAAGCACCATGGCCCGATGGCCCGGTAGGTGGAAGAGGAGGCACTCCCGGCGCCAAGACTGGTGGAGCTACGGCAGCAGGAAGAACATGGGGCTCCGGATGCCTTGCGACCTCAGCAGTCGCATCGCGGAAGGGTGCTGCCAGGGTCAGCCCTGCCACGGACGCCGACTCCTCCCGAGTCTAGGCCTCCAAGCTCCAAGAAGACAGTACCGCTGCTGGAGGCGTAGGAGCCACTGCGCCCCTTTGTGCCGAAGCTGCGGTAGCCGCCGCGACATGCTCGACCACGGCGGCCTCAGCGCCCTCCTTTTTCTTGTTTGCCGACGACTACGGTCTGACATCAAACAAAGATACTAAGCATCACATAGAGATTCAGGAGCAAGGCCAAGAAAGAACACTTACTCGTTCAAGGGGACGTAGCTCCTTTTCAAGCTCATCCTCGCGGGCTTCACGAGCGCGGCTGGTGCTGCGCTCTTGGGAGAAGGTGAGCATGCGGCCGGCACCGCACGGGATGGTAACGATGAAGGAGAGTGCTGCCTAGGGGAACCAGCGCCGACCTACCCCTCCTCACGGCCGCCCACTTCACCTTCTTCGAGGAGGCCGCCCCGGATCTCATGGTGACCCCGGCGGGGCGAGCCAGCTCCATGACCTGATGCGTGTCCTCCTCTTCGTCATCAGAGAACCTGTGGAGGAGGTCTCTCTGCCTCGGGGCAGAGGACTCCCCCTCCCCCTCCTCCTCGGTGGCTTCGGAGGAAGGGTCGCCGGAGGACAGGTCCACCAAGGAAGCGGTCGGCGGGGGAGGCCCCGTCGACACGAGCCCGTGCTAGTTGAAGATAGGCATGGCGGCAGCGTTCTTCTCCCCGTATTCTCGATGGTATAGCGGGAGGCAATCATCTGGAGGGTCGCTCGGGTCCTTCCCTGTCAAGTAAAGCAGGACCTTGCTCAACTCCTCGTCAGACAGGCTGTCCTGGCGTAGCCGGATCTTGTCTTCGGCACCCCCAAGCTTCCACAAGGGGCAGGAGCGCTCCTGAAGAAGCACCAGGCGCTGTGCCAGGAACTCCTTTATAATCATGGCCCCCGTCAGCTTCTCGGCCTTCAGGTCAGCCTCCATCTTCTTCATCAGCGGCCTCAACTGGGAGTTGGTGATCTTCTCAGAAGACCACCCCTTCTCAGAGGTCGGGAGCTCGGTCGGCAATTCTAGCAGGTCGTTGGAGCACTTGGCGTCCATGAGGACCCATTTGTTCCAGATGTCCTCCATCTTCTTCCCGGCGAGGGAAATTGCATTGCTGTCATGGGCCGCAACGAAGCCAGCACACCCAGCGAGTCAGTATCCGTTCATGCGGAGGGAGAAGAAGTGGCGGAGCATCATGATAAAGGGCATCACTCCCATGAATGCGTCGCAGTAGAAGGCGAAGATGGGCAAAAGGAGGACAGAGTTGGGATGAATGTGGAGCGCACGGTGCCCGTAATGGTGGAGATCATTGTATAAGAAGTGGGAGAAGGGAGGAATCAGCCATGAGCAGATGCTGTGCAGGAAGAAGGGATAAAAGGTATTGTTCGCGGGCTCCGGCATGGCGGATGTGACCCAGAGTGTCGTCTTCCCCCATTTGCTATCGTCGCTCGCCGTCAGGAAAAGCGCGGTCTAGACCTTCTCCTCGGCGACGGAGGGTGTGATCAGCGCCAGCTTGAACCAGGTGGGGCCGGCAGCCGGGGCTAGAGCTTTTTCTCTCTCGGCGACCATCGGGCGAGAGCTTGGTAGGGAGGATCGGTAGATTTGGAGGATTTTTCCGGCGTGGAGAGAAGGGGATCCGAAGCAGGACATGAGGAAGGCAATGAAGGCTTAGTGGTAGGTGTCAGCTCCCTTTTTGTCAGCCGAGAACGGTTGCCGAGGCAGCATGGGGAAGTGGAGACGCTGATGTCCCATCAATCGCCACATGTAGTTCAAGGCCGCAGGCGGTTAGGGCCCACGGCACTCTGCACTTGCCCTTTGGCTTCGCCTAGAAGCCAAGTCCGAGCGCGCCTTGGGCCCGGGGGCTACTGTCGACGTTCTAGATATGGGGGTACCTAGACATGCCTGCCTGCGGCCCACTACGTGGCTCCATCGACGGTCTGGTACGGCCCAGCTTCAGCATCGACAACTCAAGACCCTCGCGAGGGGCCAAGCCTCGCGAGGCGGGCGACGCCAAGACCTCCAAGGGGATCGGCCCCCACAGGCTGGCTCCCGAGGAGCGGAGGCTTCTATGCAACATGCATCTCACAAGGATCAGCTGACGTGAGCCATGACGACCAAGGCCAGGCGGGCGCCAGTGGGCGCGGATTACCAGTTTCCTCTTTCATGCAAAGGAGGCAAGTAGCAGGTGCGGAGTCTCGAGGAATCAGCCAAAGGTTTCCATTCTGGTGCAACAAGACCAAGACCGCCAGGACGGCAGGATGAAGGTTATCACCGAGCCCACCGAAGCGTCACGG
Organism: Triticum dicoccoides; assembly: GCF_002162155.2. Taxonomy (NCBI): domain Eukaryota; kingdom Viridiplantae; phylum Streptophyta; class Magnoliopsida; order Poales; family Poaceae; genus Triticum; species Triticum dicoccoides. The sequence continues at coordinate 329,528,199 of NC_041391.1, read as the reverse complement.
CCAGAGGCTTTTGTAGGCGAAGACCTCTTTAGTCAGGATAGGGTGTACTTCTTGTCCCCCTTCAAATTTGTCCGTTTTGGGATCCCTTCCCGCCAACATTTGGGAAGAGGACCAAGGCCGCTATAAATAGGAATTAGCCACCACCATAGAGGAGGATCGATCGGATCCTTGACCACCTCACAGTTCACTTGAGCTCATGAACACCTCACCTCCTGAGACTGTTCATCCACTGTACTAGTTCATCATCAGCCCCTCGAGGCAATCCACCACAAAGCTGGACTAGGGTATTACACTGCAAGGTGGCCCAAACTAGGATAAACTGATGTGTCTCTCTGTCCCTTTGAGCTCGACGCGCTAGGCTGTGAGAATCACGAGTAGGTAGGCTTGGTAGGTTGAGATCTCCGCACGCACCGCAAAGTTCGAACCTCTCAAGGGTTTGCGAAACCCGAAATCCGACAAATAGCCCCCAAGTTTTATCCTTTATCATCCATTACGCACACTTGAGGATACTAAGATCTGATGCACAAAGGTGGCTATGATTATGTTTACTGTTAATGCATCCACATATAAAGAGAGCAAAATAGTGTATGGCAGGAAAGCGAATGCTCCCTGGTAGCTTGTGTGATATTTCTAGTTTCTCCCACAGTGATGCTAGCAAGGAAATCGTTATATTTAGTATTGCGAGGCTCACTATGAATGCCCCATTGTGGGATTTTGCATGCAGAATGAGTATTGCGCTGGGAAGTAAATTTAAATCTTTGCACAAATGACAGAATGAGTATTGCGCTGGGAAGTAAATTTAAATCTTTGCATAAATGAATCAGTGAGGTGATAGTATTGCAGACACTTATCTATCATGAAGTCCTCAAGGCTAGCATTTTGTACGTATGCATCAAATTCATCCTTGAAAGCTGCATGAACCATGAATTGATCAAACAGCCATTCGCAAGGCCGTACTTGAGCTTCTCTTGGTGGTTCAAGGTACGGCTCATGTATCGCGAGCCTTGGGGCTTGCTTCCTCGAGGAACCACCTTGACATATCTTCCTAAACATTTTTTTCTTTGAAAAATTTCTGAAATATTTAGTGACTTAAAATAAAAGTGAACAAAATCCAACAAAATTGATAGCAACTACTCCCACAAGTGCTTATAGGCTATATCATGCATCAAAATTACTTGGGACCATATAAATTTGACATGCAAGCTCAAGAATAAGGTCACCACAACACCAAACATTTTCAATATATAAAGCAATAGAACAAAAACCAATTGGACCATTGGATGAGTCACATACCGAAGAACAATCCCCCAAAATAGTTTTGCAAATGGAGCTTTGCACAAGGAGATAAAAAATGGCAGCAAGATGAGCAAGAACACGGGTTTGAACAACGGGATGATTTTTTATGGAGGAAAACGAAGTGGATGGGTGCTGGAATAAGTGAGGGGGTGCCACGTGGGACCCACAAGCCACCAGGGAGTGCCCAAGGGGGTGGGCGCACCCTTGTTGTGTTCTTAGTGCTAAAAATTCTCAAATATTCTATAAAAAATCTTACTAAATTTTCAGGGCATTTGGAGAACTTTTATTTTTGGGTCATTTTTTATTGCACGGATAATTCAGAAAACATACAAATAATAGTATTTTTTTCCTTATTTAATCTAAATCACAGAAACTAAAAGGTGGGTACAGAAAGTTGTGTTTTCTAAATTCATCCATCTCTTACCCATCAAAAGGAATCCATTTACAAGGTTGATCAAGTCTTATTAACAAACTTCTTTCGAGTAAAATGAAACTGGAGAATTTTCGAATAACACTAGGTTACCTTAATGGGGATATGCATGTACCCAACAATAAGAGTATCATATTTCTTTTTGACAGTAGGGAGAGGGAATTCAAAACCTCCAATCGTAATAGTTGAAAATTTTGCAATAGAATTGATACCATGAACTTGAGGTTGTTTCTTTGGAAAGTGTAACATAAGCTCATTACCATTAACATGAAAAGTGACATTGCCCTTGTTAAAATCAATAACAACCCCTGTAGTATTCAAAAAGGGTCTACCAAGCATGATCGACATGCTGTCGTCCTCGGGAATATCAAGAATAACAAAGTTTGTTAAGATAGTAACGTTTGCAACCACAACTGGCACATCCTCGCAAATACCAATGGGTATAGCAGTTGATTTATCAGCCATTTGCAAAGAGATTTCAGTAGGTTTTAACTTATTCAAATCAAGTCTACGATATAAAGAGAAAGACATAACACTAACACCGGCTCCCAAATCACAAAAAGCAGTTTTAACATAGATTCTTTTAATGGAGCATGGTATAGTTGGTATTCCTAGATCTCCTAATTTCATTGGTATTCCACCCTTAAAGTATAATTAGCAAGCATGCTGGAAATTTCAGCTTCCAGTATCTTTCTTTTATTACTAACAATGTCATTCATATACTTAGCATAAGGAGACATTTTCGGAATATCTGTCAATCGCATACGCAAAAAGAAAGGTCTAAGCATTTCAACAAACGCTCAAATCCTCCCCATCATTTTTTCTTGGATGGCTTAGGAGGAAAGGGCATGGGTTTCTGAACCCATGGTTCTCTTTCTTTACCATGCTTCCTAGCAACGAAGTCTCTTTTATCATAAGGTTTATTCTTAGGTTGTGGGTTATCAAGATCAACAACAGGTTCAATCTCCACATCATTATCATTGCTAGGTTGAGCATTAACATGAACATCATCATTAACATTATCACTTGGTTCGTGTTCAACACCAGATTGTGTTTCAGCATCAGAAATAGAAATATCATTTGGATCTCAGGTGTGTCTATGGTAGGTTCACTAGAAGCATGCAAATTCCTATCAATTTGCTTATTCTTTTTATTACTAGATGGACTAGGTGCATCATTATTAAGTCTCTGTAATCTTGCTAAACTCTTTTAGGATGGCCCTCGGGATACAAAGGTTCCTGAGCCATTTTACCACCTCTAGTCATAACTCTAACAACATGATCATTGTTTTTACTATTCATCTCATTAAGCAAATCATTTTGTGCCTTAAGTACTTGTTCTACTTTAGTTTTTACCATAGAAGCATGTTTGCTGATAAGCTTAAGATCATTAACAGTTCTACACTTATAATCACCTGAGCATTCAAGCATATAAGCATTACGTTTCAATTGTCTACTAACATAGGCATTGAAGTTATCTCGTTTAACGATAAAGTTATCAAATTCATCCAAGCATTGACTAGCAGATTTATTATAAGGAATATCACCTTCATCAAATCTATAGAGAGAATTTACCTTTACTACCTGTGTCAGAATATTAAGACCATGTATTTCTTCAATAGGTGGTAAATTCTTAACATCTTCAGCTTTAATACCTTTTTCTTTCATCGATTGTTTTGCCTCTTGCATGTCTTCATGACTGAGGAATAGAATACATTTTTTCTTCCGAGTTGGCTTAGGAGTTGGTTCGGGAAGAGTCCAATCATTATCATTACTTAATATATTATTCAATAGCACTTGAGCTTGTTCCTCAGTTCGTTCCCTAAAAACACAACCAGCACAACTATCTAGGTGGTTCCTAGAAGCATCAGTTAGTCCATTATAAAAGATATCAAGTATTTCATTTTTCTTGAGAGGATGAGGATGATCAAGAAAAGCATTAAGTAATTTGAGAAGCCTCCCCCAAGCTTGTGGGAGACTCTCTTCTTCAATTCAAACAAAATTAAATATTTCCTGTAAAGTAGCTTGTTTCTTATGAGCAGGGAAATATTTTTCAGGGAAGTAATATATCATATCCCGAGGACTACGCACACAACCAGGAGCAAGAGAATTAAACCATATCTTAGCATCACCGTATAATGAGAAAGGAAACAACTTAATAATATAGTAGTAGCGAATTTTTTCCTCATGAGCAAATAGGGTGGCTATGTCATTCAATTTAGTAAGATGTGCCACAACAGTTTCAGTTTCATAACCATGGAAAGGATCTGATTCAACCAAAGTAGTTAACTTAGGATTGATAGAGAATTCTTAAGCCTTATCAGTAACAGAGATAGGTGAATTAGCAAACTTAGGGTCATATTGCATTCTAGCATTCAAAGATTTTTCTTTCAGCTAAGCTAACAATTTCTTAAGATCATCTCTATCATTACAAGCAAAAAAGTCTCTAGTTGTTTCTTCATCCATAATATAACCCTCAGGTACCTTAGGAAATTCATATGTAGGGGAGAATCATAATATTCAGTTTCAATAATGTCATCAATTACGGTAATTTCATTCTCTCTAACCCTAGCAATTTGTTCATCAAGAAATTCACCTAGTGGCACAATATTATCAAGCAAAGAAGTAGTATCATCATAAGCATGATGCATACCAGAAGTGGCATCATCAATTACTTGCGACATATCATAATTACTAGCAGGTGGTGGTGTAGCAAGCTTACTCAAAACAGAAGGTGAACCAAGTGCAGAGCTAGATGGCAGTTCCTTACCTCCCCTCGTAGTAGAGGGATAGATCTTGGTTTTGGCATCTTTCAAATTCTTTATAGTGATCAACAGATGTAAATCCCAAGTGACTCAGAGAATAGAGCTATGCTCCCTAGTAACAGCACCAGAAAAAGGTCTTGATAACCCACAAGTATAGGGGATCACAACAGTTTTCGAGGGTAGAGTATTCAACCCAAATTTATTGATTCGACGCAGAGGAAGCCAAAGAATATTCCCAAGTATTACCAGCTGAGTTGTCAATTCAACCACACCTGAAAGACTTAATATCTGCAGCAAATATTTTCATAGCAAAGTAGTATGGAAGTAACGGTAACAGTGGAAGTTTTGTAGCAATTGTAACAGTGGCAACGGCAAAGTAACTTAGCAAAGATCAATATATGAAAAGCTCGTAGGCAATGGATCAGTGATGGATAATTATGTTGGATGGCATTCATCATGCAACAGTTATAACCTAGGGTGACTGATGACCCACAATTATAGGGGATCTATCGTAGTCCTTCCGATAAGTAAGAGTGTCGAACCCAACGAGGAGCAGAAGGAAATGACAAGCGGTTTGCAGTAAGGTATTCTCTACAAGCACTTTAATAGTAGGTAACCGATAGTTTTGTGATAAGATAATTTGTAACAGGTAATAAGCAATGAAAGTAAATAAAGTGCAGCAAGGTGGCCCAATCCTTTTTGTAGCAAAGGACAAGCTAGGACAATTTCTTATAATGAGAGAAGCACTCCCGAGGACACATGGGAATTATCATCAAGCTTTTTTTCATCACGCTCATATGATTCGCGTTCGGTACTTTGATAATTTGATATGTGGGTGGACCGGTGCTTGGGTACTACCCTTTCTTGGACAAGCATCCCACTTATGATTAACCCCTATTGCAAGCATCCGCAACTACAAAAGAAGTATTAAGGTAAACCTAACCATAGCATGAAACTAGTGGATCCAAATCAGCCCTTACGAAGCAACGCATAAACTATGGTTTAAGCTTCTGTCACTCTAGAAACCCATCATCTACTTATTACTTCCCAATGCCTTCCTCTAGGCCCAAATAATGGTGAAGTGTCATGTAGTCGATGTTGACATAACACCATTAGAGGAGAGACAACATACATCTCATCAAACTGATAAGTTTAGTTGGTTAGTGTAGGTCATTACATGATCTACTTTTGTTGCTTTCTATTATGGTTTGTAATGAATCAGTCTGAGTTTAGAGACTGGAAGGTTTTATGTTGGAACGTGCATGGTCTTACTTCTGAAGCACGACAATTAGCAGTTAAGCAATAGATTGATGAATGTGGTTGCTCGGTTGTCTGTCTGCAAGAAACGAAGTGCATGCATATTGATCATTGGTTTATTAGGAAGTTCTGTCCACGATGTTTTGATAATTTTTCCTATGCGCCTTTGGTCGGTGCCTCGGCTGGTATGATCATCATTTGGAATTCTTCTTTCTTTGAGGGAAAACTAATTGAGGCAAGACATTTTGGTATTATTATGGAATTCCGCTCTAAGTATACTTCTGAAGTTTGGACTCTAGTGTCAGTCTATGGTCCATGCCAGGGTCCGGCCCGTGATGATTTTGTTCAATGGTTATATAACCTTGATATCAAGTGTGATGATAATTGGCTGCTTTTGTGTGACTTCAATTTTATGCGGTTGTTAGAAAATCGAAACCTACCTGGGGTAATGTCAGCGATATCTTTCTAGTTAATGAAGTGATTGGCCACCTGGGTCTTGTTGAGCTACCAATTAAGAGACGACAATTTACTTGGTCGAATATGCAAACTGAACCTTTACTTGAACAGATCGATTGGTTTTTTACTTCAGTTGCATGGACCATGGATCATCCCAACACGCTAGTTTTGCCCCTTGCACGCACGGCCTCCGATCATGTTCCGTGCTTGCTCTCGATTGCTACTGCTATCCCTAAGGCTAAAATCTTTCGTTTTGAAAATTATTGGATTGACTTGCCTGGATTTTATGACTTTGTGGCCCTAGTTTGGAACAAATATGTGGCCAGACCCTCGGCTGCCCTAACTATTTCCTCTAAATTCAAAGCGCTACGATATGCACTCAAGAAATGGAACAAGAATTTGTCCACAATTAAGGCGATCATTTCTGATTGCAACAAAGTGATTCTATTCTTTGATGGACTGGAGGGGATTAGGCCTTTGTCTAGTCCGGAGTTTAATTTCAGGCGAATTGTGAAATTGCATGTGGGGGATATTTTACATTGGCAATTTGTATATAGGAAGCAACGTTGTACTATACGCAGCATTAAAGTTGGTGAGGAAAACTCGAAGTTTTTCCATGCCATGGCCACGGAAAGGTATAGGAGAAACACAATTTCTTCAATTAAGAATGCTGATGGTGATGTGGTCTCGGATCACCAACAACTTGCGGTCATGTTTTGGTCTGATTTTAATCAAAGAATGGGCAATGCAAAAGGAATTCGCATGGGTTTTGATTTGGACACATTAATTACGAGAGTTGATGGCCCTGAGGATCTTCCCCAGCCTTTCACTGATTCCGAGGTTGATGCTGTCATTAAGAACATGCCACCAGACCGTGCCCCTGGTCCCGATGGTTTTTCTAGTCTGTTCTTAAAGAGGTGCTGGCCAATCCTAAAGGAAGATTTCATGCAACTTGTGAAGGAGTTTTATGAGGGGAGATGCAACCTGGAATGTCTTAACACTTCATTAATTACCCTGATACCTACAAAGCTGAGCCCTGAAGTTGTCAGAGATTTTTGGCCCATCTCATTGACCAACACGTGCTTGAAATTTTTGACTAAGCTGCTTGCTAACCGCCTTCAGAAAGTGATCCTAAGATGCATCCACCGCAATCAATATGGTTTTCTTTGGTGTCGTTCTATTCAAGATTGCCTAGCCTGGTGTTTTGAGTATATACACCAATGCAAGGCCTCGAAGCGCCCCATTGTCCTCCTAAAGCTAGATTTCACGAAGGCCTTTGACACAATTGAGCACGACCTAATTCTCAGAATTTTTTAATGCAAGGGTTTTGAATCCCGGTGGACTGGATGGATCAATAGTATTTTGTCTACGGGATCTTCTTCTGTGTTCTCAATGGTGTGCCAGGTAATCACTTTGTCTACAGAATGGGCGTGTGTCAAGGGATCCTCTCTCACCGTTGCTCTTTGTGATTGCGGTGGATTTATTACAATCTGTAGTCAACGAGATGTGCTCCAGGAATATTTTATCTCTGTCAATCCCAACCAACTCCAATGATTACCCGATCGTACAGTATGCCGACGACACTTTAATTGTTCTGCCTGCGATTGATGATCATCTCATTGCATTCAAGGAGATGCTTGTCACTTTTGCTGAGTCAACTGGTTTGCGTGTTAACTTTAGTAAGTCCTCTCTCATTCCTATAAACATGTCTGATGAGGAAGGACTAGGGTGGCCTCTCAGCTTGGATGCGATGTTGGGATGATGCCTTTCACGTATCTAGGTTTGCCAATGGGAACTTCTAGACCTACAATCTATGATCTGCTGCCTCTGGTTGATCGTGTCGAGCGCCGCTTATCTGCCTCCTCATGCTTACTAAACCAAGGGAGCCGACTGCAACTTCTTCAGTCGGTGTTGTGTTCCATGCCAATATACTTTTTGTGCACATTATCTCTCCCAAAGGGCATTTTACAACAGTTAGAGCGAATCATGAGACAATGTCTGTGGAGAGGCAACACGGATAATCCACGTCAATCACTGGCTGCTTGGGATTTAGTCTGTCGCCCTAAGAGCTTTGGTGGTTTGGGTGTTCTTAACTTGGCCATCCAAAATGAGGCTTTGTTACTAAAGCATCTCTTCCAGTTCTTCAATAAAGTGGGCGTGCCTTGGGTATCTTTAATTTGGGACACTTATTATGCATCGTCACCACCCCAAAGCACCCAGATCTGTGGTTCATTTTGGTGGCGTGATATCATGCATTTATATCCCAAATTCTGCAAGCTAGCTGTTCCACAAGTTAATGCTGGTGACACGGTGCTTTTTTGGCTTGATAGTTGGCAGCTGGGAAATCGTGCTGTCCTTTTGCACGAATGTTTCCCGAGGCTACATTCATTTGTTGTAGATGATGCACTCATAGTCAAGGAGTTTATGGAGCATCCTGATATCTTGGATCATTTCCATTTGCCTCTATCGCAGGAGGCCTTCTCGGAATTCACACAACTTGAGGCACTCCTGCCTTTGATCAATCTGGATGGTGAGAGTAAGGACATTTGTAAGTGGCCTTCAAAGTCTGGAGTCTTTATGTCAAAGATATATTATGACTCTTGCTTCTCACACCTAGTGGTTGATCCCATATTCAAGTGGATTTGGAACTGTGCATGCACGCTAAAGCTCAAAGTTTTTGGTTGGCTACTATTAATGGATCGTTTGAACACTAGGGATATGATGCAATGTCGACAGTGGATCATCCAGGATGACACTTGTGTGCTATGCAACCTTGCACGACATGAGGATCGGGCTCATCTTTTCTTTGCTTGCAATTTTAGCCAAAGGGTTTGGAACTATCTTGGGATTTCTTGGACTGTTCAACCGAACCAAACCACATATGATATGGCTCAAGCAGTTATGAAGGATTTTGGTCACCCTTTTTTCTCTGAGGTTGTCTTCACTGCTACTTGGAATATTTGGATACAAAGGAATGGGAAGATCTTCAGAAATGAGCAACCCTCATTTAGAGCTTGGAGAAGAAACTTTATCCATGACATCTCTCTTCTGTCTCACAGGATTAGATGTAAATATAAAGATAGTTTTCTGTCTTGGATAGCTAACCTTTCTTAGACACTTTTCTTGTAAGTATCATTTCTCTTTTCTATATATTTGTAAACTTGTAACCTTTTCCTCTTTAATTTATTAATAAAGGACTGTGAGGCTGTTGCCTTGCAGTAAATAGTCAAAAAAACATACATCTCATCAAAATATCGAACGAATACAAAATTCACATGACTACTAATAGCAAGACTTCACCCATGTCCTCAGGAACAAATGTAACTACTCATAAAGCATATTCATGTTCATGATCAGAGGAGTATTAATATGCATTAAGGATCTGAACATATGATCTTCCACCAAGTAAACCAATTAGCATCAACTACAAGGAGTAATCAACACTACTAGTAACCCACACGTACCAATTTGTGGTTTTGATACAAGATTGGATACTAGTGATGAACTAGGGTTTTGAGAGGAGATGATGCTGGTGAAGATGTTGATGGAGATTCACCCCCTCCTGATGAGAGGATCGTTGGTGATGACGATGGTGATAATTTCCCCCTCCCAGAGGGAAGTTTCCCCGGTAGAACAGCTCCGCCGGAGCCCTAGATTGGTTCCGCCTCGTGGCGGCGAAGTTTCATCCCGTAATCTTGCTTATGATTTTTTCCAGGGTATAATCCTTCATATAGCAGAAGATGGGCACCGGAGGGCCACCAGGGGGCCCAGGAGACAGGGGGCGCACCTAGTAGGGGGGCACCCCCACCCTCCTGGCCAGGGTGTGGGCCCCCTCTGGTATTTTCTTCACTCCGTAATTCTTATTAACTCCAAAAGTAACTTCCGTGGAGTTTCAGGATTTTGGAGCTGTGCAGAATAGGTTTCCAATATTTGCTCCTTTTCCAGCCAGAATTCCAGCTGTCGGCATTCTCCCTCGTCATGATAAACCTTGTAAAATAAGAGAGAATAGCCATAAGTATTGAGACATAATGTGTAATAATAGCCCATAATGCAATAAATATTGATATAAAAGCATGGTGCAAAATGGACGTATCAACTCCCCCAAGCATAGACCTCGCCTGTCCTCAAGCAGAAGCCGAAATCGAAAAATATGTCCAGATGTTTAGAGATAGAGGTGTCTATAAAAATAAAATACGGACATGAGGGCATCATGATCATTCTTATAACAGCAACATATATAGATTTTGTCATACGATTTCTTATGCTCAAGTACCAATCTATTCACAATGTCAAGTATGGAACATAAACTTCATTGAGAACTAACAAACTATAATCTCAGTCATTGAAGCAATTGCGATTTATCATAACATTAGAGAGAATCAAGAATAGAGCTTTTTAGCAGGTCTACATACTCAACCATCATATAGTCTTCTACAATTGCTAACACTCATGCAATACTTATGGTTATGGAGTTTCAACCGGACACTGAGAAATATAGGGGCTTATAGTTTCGCCTCCCAACTTATTCACCTTTGGGTGATGTCAACAATAATAGCTCATGCTAACTTACATCCAATTGGATATATGTATCAAGATCTTACCAACATGAGGTGCTTGCCAAAGGATAAAATGAAAAAAGGGAAAGGTGAACATGACCTTAACTCTTGCATAAAGTTAAAGACATAAAGTAAAAGATAGGCCCTTCACAGAGGGAAGCAAAGGTTGTCATGTGCATTTAGGGTTGGATGCACAAAATCTTAATGCAAAAGAATGTCACTTTATAATGCCACTTGTGATATGAACCTTTATTATGCAGTCCATCGCTTTTATTACTTCCATATCACATGATCGTATAAAGCTTATTTTCTCCGCACTAATAAGTCATACATATTTAGAGAGCAATTTTTATTGCTTGCAACTTGATAACTTACTTGAAGGATCTTACTCAATACATAGGTAGGTATGGTGGACTCTCATGGCAAAACTAGGTTTAAGGATATTTGGAAGCACAAGTACTATCTCTACTTGGTGCAAGGAATTTTTGGCTAGCATGAGGGGGAAAGACAAGCTCAACATGTTTGAAAGATCCATGAAAATATACTTTAACTAAGATGTGAGAAAACATAACCCATTACATTGTCTTCCTTGTCCAACATAAATCTTCTGCATGTCATATTTAATGAGTGCTCACAATCATAAAAGATGTCCAAGATAGTATATTTATATGTGAGAACCTCTCTTTCCTTATTACTTCCTATTAATTGCAACGATGACCAAAACTATGTTTGTCAACCCTCAACAACTTTTATGCCTCAAACTCTTTATGTGTGAAGTCATTACTATCCATAAGATCAATATGAACTCTTTTATTCTTTTTGTTCTTTCTACTTTCTCAAGATCATAGCAAGATATCAAAGCCCTTGACTCAACACTAATCTTTGTTATATAGCTCACGGACTCGATTACATAAAGAGATCACAAAGCAAAACTCGAAACTACTTCATACCAAAACTTTATTCTAATAGAACAAGATATTACTAAAAGGATCGAACTAAGTAAAACAGTAAAGATAGGAGTGTGATGATGATACGATACCGGGGCACCTCCCCCAAGCTTGGCATTTGCCTAGAGGAGTGCTCATACCCATGTGATTATGTCCTCAGAGGTGGTGAAGTAGGAGTTGTTAATGATGTAGGTGTAGGACCTTGAAGTATGTCTAGAGGGGGGTGATTAGACTACTTGACCAATTAAAAACTTAGCCTTTTCCCAATTTTAGAGTTTGGCAGATTTTAGCTATCTTAGGACAAGTCAAGCAATCATCACAAAATCAAGCAAGCATGCAAAGAGTATATGAGCAGCGGAAATTAAAGCATGCAACTTGCAAGAAAGTAAAGGGAAGGGTTTGGAGGATTCAAACGCAATTGAAGACACGGATGTTTTTGGCGTGGTTCCGATAGGTGGTGCTATCGTACATCCACGTTGATGGAGACTTCAACCCACGAAGGGTAACGGTTGCGCGAGTCCATGGAGGGCTCCACCCACGAAGGGTCCACGAAGAAGCAACCTTGTCTATCCCACCATGGCCGTCGCCCATGAAGGACTTGCCTCACTAGCGGTAGATCTTCACGAAGTCGGCGATCTCATTGCCCTTACAAACTCCTTGGTTCAACTCCACAATCTTGTCGGAGGCTCCCAAGTGACACCTAGCCAATCTAGGAGACACCACTCTCCAAGAAGTAACAAATGGTGCGTTGATGATGAACTCCTTGCTCTTGTGCTTCAAATGATAGTCTCCCCAACACTCAACTCTCTCTCTCATAGGTTTTGGATCTGGTGGAAAGAAGATTTGAGTGGAAAGCAACTTGGGGAAGGCTAGAGATCAAGATTCATATGGTAGGAATGTAATATCTTGGCCTCAACACATGAGTAGGTGGTTCTCTCTCAGAAATGGTAAGTTGGAAGTGTAGGTTTGTTCTGATGGCTCTCTCCACGAATGAAGAGGAGGTGGAGGGGTATATATAGCCTCCACACAAAATCTAACCATTACACACAATTCACCAAACTCGATGAGACCGATTCAACAGACTCGGTCGGACCGATTTAGTAAACCTAGTGACCGTTAGGATTTTCGGTGGGACCGACATGCAACTCGGCAGGACCGATATGGTTAGGGTTAGGGCATAACGTAATCTCGGTGAGGCCGATTACACAAACTCGGTGAGGCCGATTTTGGTAAAAAGCTTTCCAGAGAGTTAGTCAGGTAAACTCGGTGGGACCGATTTGCTCTTTTCGGTGAGACCAAAATGTTACAAAAGGGAAATAGAGAGTTTACATTGCAATCTCGGTGGGACCAATCGCTCACTTTGGTTAGACTGAAACGTTACGAAGGGAAACAGAGAGATTACAATCCCATCTCGGTGAGACCGAGATCCCTATCGGTAGGACCGATTTGCCTAGGGTTTGTGGCAGTGGCTATGACATCCAAACTCGGTGGTGCCGGATAGAAAGAATCAGTGGGGCCGAGTTTGACTTTAGGTTTAGGTCATTTGTGGATGTGAGAAAGTAGTTGAGGGTATTTGGAGCATATCACTAAGAACATGAAGCAAGATGCTCATTAAGCAACACCTCATCCCTCCTTGATAGTATTGGCTTTTCCTATAGACTCAATGTGATCTTGGATAACTAAAATATAAAATGAAGAGTCTTGAGCTTTTGAGCTTGAGCCAATCCTTTGTCATTAGTATTTTGAGGGATCCACTTTCATCATCCATGCCATGCCATTCATTGAGCTTTCCTGAAATAATAGTCTTGGAATAGCATTAGCTCAATGAGCTATATGTTGTTATGAATTACCAAAACCACCTAGGGATAGTTGCACTTTCAATCTCCCCCTTTTTGGTAATTGATGACAACATATAGATCAAAGCTTCGACAAATGATAATAAGATTGAAAAACATCGTCGCTTTCTGTCACATCCCTCGTCCTGTTATGCACTAGGCTAGACCTCATGTGAGCATCATGTTTTAATTCAAATGAAATTTGAATTGAGGAATTTTCAAAGCCTCAGAAACCTTCTAAAAATGATCAACATTAAAATCTCCTCAAAGAAGTCCAAGAAAATGATCCTCTTAGTCTCTGAAAATATTGCAAAGAGGTAAAACTCAAAACAATATTTTTGGTATCTCAGAGTTAATTATTTTGGGCTTTTGAATTAAATAAATAGCTATTTGCATTGGATATATAGTTGATATATAAATAATATATGTCCAAAAATTACTGGAACATTTTATGTGGTTTGGTATATTTTAGTTCTAGCCACATAATTATTTTCAGGATTTTATAAAATGGTTTAGTATTTTTACTAAACCAAAACAAAACAGAACAAAATAGAAAACAGTAAATAAAAGCAAAGAGAGAGACTTACCTCAGCTTACCTGTCAGCCCACCCGGCCCAAACCTACCTGTCGGCCTAGCTGGCAGGCCCAGCCCACCTCCTTCTCCCTGTCGCCTTCCTCCTCGCGCCAGTAGGCAGAGGAGGGACTCGGCGCACGCGCCCGAGCTCGCCACGCCACCACCCTGCTCGTCTGCATCGCCTGGACACCGCGACGCCTCGCGTCATCCTCTCGGCGCTGCCCCGACCCCCTGGAACCCCCTCGCTCTCTCCCTCTCCCTTATTTCTCTCCTCTGCTTCCTCTCTCTCACTCGCCCGAGCGCAGCCGCAGCCGCGCCACCGTAACGCCGCGGCCACCATCTCCTCCTCGACCCCTCGCTGTGCTTGCGAGCTCCGTCTCGACGTCCCCGACCTCCTCGACAAGCCACGACGCCACGGACGCGCTGCAACGCCGCCATCACCACCGTCTTCATCGCCATGGCCGGAGATCGCCGCCGCTCGATTCGCAGCAACGAGGACGCCCCCGAGCTCACCAACCCCTTCGTTCGATCCGCTGTGAGCTGCTGCGTCGATCCCCTCCCTCCCCTGGTACTTTTTCTCCTGCTAGCGCCAATATCCACCGGAGCCGAGAGCTCTTCGCCGCCGGCCATGTCGCCACCGTAGCCACCGTTGCCTAGAGCTGCAACTGAGCACGCGACCGTGCTCAGTGCAACCCCAGGAGGTCGTAACACCCCCCTTTGCCTCCTGCCGTGCTCCCTAACACCGACCCCGAGCTCGCCCGAGCTCCGGCCGCCGCCGAGGTCGACGCCGTGCTCAATTTCGGCCACCTCGCGGCCTCCCGTCCGTTCCTTTGGGTGCGGAGGAGCAAGAGCTTCTCCCTAGTGCCCTCAACGCGCCAAACCACCGCTCGTAGCGCCAAACCCGCCACCACCCGAACTCCGGCCGCCGCCGTCGTCATGACTGCTGTCGCCTCCGGCCACCCTAGCTTCTCCCGTTGGCCCTGTTAGATGCGCGCGAGCCTGGGCATCCCGTAGAGCCCCTCCGCCGCTCTTTTGGTCATCGGAGGGCGAATCCCGACGCTCTCCGCCGTCCCTGGCCTCGCCGGCGACGAGCCGCGGGTCAACTCCGGCGAGTTGACCCGGGGTTTGACCCCCTGACGTGTGGACCCAGGCGCCTGCTTGATTAGTGTTAGATTAGTTAGCGCTAATTAACTTAGCTAATTAGATAGGCCACTGACATGCGGGCCCCGCCCGGCTAACTAAGTTAGTTAGGGCTAACTAACTTGGTTAGTTGACTGGGTCACTGACCAGTGGACCCCACTGGTCAGGTTTGACCTGGTCGACGCCTTTGACCTGCTGACGTCACCCCGGCGTCATGCTGACGCAATATTCCTTTTCTGGAATTTAGTTTATTTTATAAATAATCAGAAAATTCCAGAAAATAGCTAAAACTTCAATAAATCATAGAAAATTAACCGTAACTCCAAATTAAATGTTTTATATATGAAAAATTATCAGAAAAATTCAAGGAATCCATCTGTACCATTTTCATGCATGTTAGAACAACTTATCACTACTGTTTAGGACAAATGAAGTGAATGGCATTTAAATAATCACATATGGAGTTTGAATTTGAACCTAGGATTCAAACCAACTCCATTTAACTTGTTGCTAGATGCATTAGCTCAAAACACCAGCATGTTGCCATGTCATAGCATGCATCATATTGTGCATTGCATTGATTATGTTTCCTTCTGTTTGCCGGTGTTGCTCCCTCTCGATAGACGTGTACCGACGATGTGATCGATGACACCGATGAAGAGCTATATTATCTTCAGAAGTGCCAGGCAAGCAAACCCCCTTGTTCATTTCAATAAAACCCTACTCTCTCGCTCCTGCTCTCAGTTATTGCATTAGGACAACAACGATTCAACTGTTACTTGCTGCGGTAGCTGAACCCCTTTATCCTCTGCATGACCTGTCATTCCACAGTAAATAGATGAAACCCACTAGCATGAGTAGGAGTTGTTTGAGCCCTGTTGTGCCTACTCATTCATGTTTGTTAGTCATGCCTGCTACTGCTTAGAGTTGAGTCAGGTCTGATTCATCGGGGATGAATCAGAGGTGTGTGAACATGTCCTACTATGTGTGAGCTAAGTGTGTGAACACGATTTGGTAAAAGGTGTCGGTGAGAGGCCATGTAGGAGTACATGGTGGGTTGTCTCATTGAAGCCGTCCTCAGGAACTGAGTTCTGTGTTTGTGATCCATGATTCAGCTACTACCATACATTGGGCCCTGAAATATGACCCCGCTCGACTTCTTATTCACCCTTGTCCTCTGTCCAGGAGTTGCAAGTAGTTTCTGGTGTTTGTAGTATGCTGGAGGCCGTGGACAGCGCTGACCGTAGGGGTGGGCTGTGATGCGGTAGGCACGTGGCCGGGTAAACCGGGCACCCGTTTGGTGTCACGGAACCCTGTTCACATCGTTTGGGGCTGTGAGCGAAACTCCGGCCGGATCTCCTCATGGATGGAACCCGAATAGGCGATAAACCTGGACTAGAGACTTGAGTGTTTAGGTAGGTCGTGGTCTACACCCACGTCGGCTTTCGCTTGAAGTCTGCCGAGCACATGTCGTGTGCAGACGCTAAGTGGTGGAAACATGTATGAAGAAGTACACCCCTGCAGGGTTAACATCATCTATTCGAATAGCCGTGTCCGTGGTAAAGGACTTCTGGGTTGCCTATATCAGTTCATAGACAAGTGAAAGTGGATACTCTAAAATACGCAAGATAAGCGTGAGTACTATGGATGGCGTTCTCGTAGGGAGACGGGAGCGGATCCCTAGTGGTGTATTGGTTGGTGAATATGTGGACTCGTGTGCGCCACCTCAAAAGAGTTACTTGCAGTCGTAGTTCAGGATAGCCACCGAGTCAAAGCTGGCTTGCTGCAGTTAAACCCCACCATCCCTTTGTTGATAATGATGCATATGTAGATAGTTCTGATGTAAGTCTTGCTGGGTACATTTGTACTCACGTTTGCCTATTTTATGTTTTTGCAGAGAGACTTCAGTCTCACTAGTAATTCCGCGTGGTCTTCGACGTTTAGCTTGTTACCTCAGCTACGATCTTGTGCCCTCGGCAGGATCTGGTAGACAGTCAGGCTTTCAAGCCTTTTTCATTTATAAATGTCTGTACTCAGACATGATAGCTTCCGCTTGTGCTTTGACTTGTATGCTCTGAGTGTTGGGTCATGAGACCCATGTTTGTAATATCTCGCTCCTCGGAGCCTAATGAATAAAATACTTGAGTCGTAGAGTCATGTTGTGATGCCATGTTGTATTTGCACATATCGAGCATATTGTGTGTATGTTATTGAAATGCTTGGTATGTGTGGGATCTGACCATCTAGTTGTTTATCTTTAGTAGCCTCTCTTACCGGGAAATGTCTCCTAGTGTTTCCACCGAGCCATGGTAGCTTGCTACTGCTCCGGAACACTTAGGCTGGCCGGCATGTGTCCTTCTTCGTTCCTGTGTCTGTCCCTTCGGGGAAATGTCACGCGATGAATACCGGAGTCCTGTTAGCCTTCTACAGCCCGGTTCACCGGAGTCCTGCTAGCCCAGTGCTACAGCCTGGATTCACTCGCTGATGACCGACACGTTCGATGCTGGGTCATGGATGCCTGTCCCTGTAAGTCTGTGCCACTTTGGGTTTACGACTAGCCATGTCAGCCCGGGCTCCTTATCATATGGATGCTAGCGACACCATCATATACGTGTGCCAAAAGGCGCAAACGGTCCCGGGCTAAGGTAAGGCGACACCCGTGGGAATACCGTGCGTGAGGCCGCAAAGTGATATGAGGTGTTACATGCTAGATCGATGTGGCATTGAGTCGGGGTCCTGACACTTTCAGAAGTATGTGATAAGCAAGAGCTCCCCCTAAATTTGTGCATAGTTTTAAGATTTGCTTTGGACTGCTAATGCACAAGGAATTAGGCTCATGGGTTACTCTTCCATGTCACATACAACTTGGTGGAGCGCTCAAAATGATAAAGATTGAATACATGCACTCATCACCAAGCAAAGTGAATGATCACATAAGGATAGGTAAGAAAATATCATCAAACATGCATAAGTGTAGCTTATGATCAAACACATGATCATCGATGTCTCATAGAAAACAACATAGTATCTCAAGCAATCAAAAGCAAACAAAGTTTAACCACCAAAGCAAGAGAGAACGAAAGCAACACTCTCTCTCTCGAAGCCTATGATCTATACATTTTTCTCCCCCTTTGGCAACAAGTTACCAAAAAGTTCATAGAAAATGCATAGTGCTAGATCGACTCTCAGGCTTGATCTCCAGGTGGTGGTGTAGAGATGGCTCCTTGGACGAAGGCTTCAGTTGAAGTGGATGGAGCTGGAGGAGTTGGTGCTGGAGCTGGTTGCACTGGAGCTCTGGGAGCTGTAGCTGGTGCAGATGATGTGGCTCTGGTGTCTATCATAGGCACTGCAGCTGACCTCTGAGCTCTAGGTACTCTGGCAAATACATTAGTGGTAGTCTTGCCCTTCCTTTCCTGCATGTCATCCTGTAGCTGCTCCACAACTGACTGAATCTCAGTTACTTTGACATCTAGATCATAGAATTTTTGTTCCATGATTCTTTCCAAGCTCTCCTGATTCTGAGTTAGGGTGGCCAATCCCTTCTCAAATCTCAGAGTTGATGCTATCAAGTAACCAAGCTGCTCCTGCTTGTTCTTCAAAAAGTACTCAGATGCCTCCTCTTGTGTTGGCATCTTGGCAGCCTTCTCTCTCTTTGCTTTCTCCTTCTTCTCTTGAGCTTGCACTGATGATGGTTCATTCTCATTCATGACAACCTGATTGTCCTCAAAGTCTGGATAGAAGTGTGTTGTGGAGTAGAATTGCATAATGAGTTCATCATTCCAGTTGGTGAGCTTCTGCCCAACAAAATCTGCAACTCCACAAGCAACAAAACTGTCTTGCACTCCAGGATAGTGTTCTTCATTTTCTATCATGTAGGTCCAGTCGACCCACCTCATATCACACACTATGGGCTTCTTGTCCAACAAGATTGTCTCATAGAAATCCTGCTGTTCCATTGTATGGAACATGTAATCAACAACAGTCTTTCTTCTTGTGGCATATGGATCTGTCATACTCCATAGCCTCAACCCTGAGTCTCTTCTGATATTCATGTCCTCAGCCACATGATGAGCATCATTGTGGTCTGGTATCTTGGGCTTGAGCTTTCTCAGGACTTGTCCTTCTTCATCTTCCTCATCAGCAACTTCAGGCACTGGGGCCTTGTTCGTCTCAGCAGCTGGAATACTCCTGGTATTCCTCTTTGGTGCAAGCTTGGGCATGGGGGCAGCTTTGGGTGCTTCCTTGGGCTTTGATGTTGCAGCCCCTGACTTAATTGCATCACCCATAAGCTTTTGTGCCTTGGGTGCTGGTGCAGCAACCTTTTCTTCCTCTTCAGAGTCTCTCCTCATAGAGGGATTTCCAAGAACCTGGGCAGTAGTGGTTCTGGCTCTTTTCTTCTTCTTATCCTGAGCAGCAGCTTCATCTTCTGATTCAATGGTAAACTTCATAGTTTCTCCAGTGGGAACTTTCTTGGGTTTGGAAGTTGTGACTCTCCTTGTAGGTGCCTCTTTGGGTTCAGTCTTTTCAGGCACTTGAGTAGATCCTCTGACCTTCAGCATAGGTGTCCTCTTGGCAAGAACCTTCCTATTGAGTCCAGGTTTAGTGTTCTTTGCTGAGGCATACTCCTTTTTGAGCACTACCTTCTTGGAGGTAGCCTCATCTTCTTCTGCCAAATAATCCTCATCCTCAGATTCTGAGGTTCTCTTCTTCCTTGTCCTGGTGACAACTTTAGGCAGATTGCTTGGGGTGCTCCTGCTGCCTTCAGCTGAAGTGCTAGAGGGACTAGTGCCCTCACTCATGTAGTTGTGCTCTTCTGACTTGTTCTGACTATCACTTTGGTCTGACATGCTGCAAATCACTGACTGCTGACCCTGTGAATAGTTATAGATGAGATAGAATGGATGAGCATCACAAAATGCAGAGATTTTTGCAAAAGAATGATTCAACAATTCAGTTTTAGTTTTCCACAGAAAGCATATTGGATCAACCGATTTTCAAACTCGGTGATACCGAAGCAGTTTTGGAACCTAAACTGGTGAACTCGGTTGGACCGAGTCATAGTTCGGTGGCACCGAGACTGCTAGGGTTTCACAAAGTCCTATAATCAGTCACACCGATTAGCAATTCTCGGTCAGACCGAGAGTTGCTAGTGCAATGGCGTTAGCCAAATAGATGGGACTGAGTTTTTCAACTCGGTGGGTCCGAGATGGTTTCGGCGGAAACCTAACCCTAAATTTTCAAATCCCATCTAATCTAACGATTGTATTGACTAGATAGGAGTGTTTTAATCGTGGCAAGAATCATTATGAACACAATGTGCTAGGAATCGGACGAGGATAGCGCTGTGATCGAGTCCATACCCTAGCTTGGCGATGAACTCGCTACGGCGGCAATGGCGGGGGTGAATTCCGTTGACGGCGGCGGAGACCAGCAACAGGAGGCGGCTGGCGACGAGGAGACGATCCGGAGACCCTACTGGCAGAGCGAGCTATTGTGCGGGTGAAGAGGTTCGGAGAAATTTCCAAATTTTTGCCCGTGAGTATATATAGCTCGACCCTGTCGGTGTGACCGAGTGGAACAACTCGGTGGCACCGAGATGCATAACTGTGTACAGTTACAGCAACTCGGTGTGACCGAAAAGTTCAAATCGGTTGCACCGAGATTGAAAACCTAGATGGACTTAGTGATCTCGGTAGGACCGAAATGGGGGAATCGGTTAGACCGAGAATCACAAAGAAGTTTTGGAAGTTTACGTCTATGACGAATCGGGGACTCCAAGTGCTCCTCACACAGAGTGGTTCAAATCTTACTTGATCAAATTTTGTGATGTAGCATGAATAGAGTTTGAGACGAGAAAAGCATAGATAGCTAGAGAAGGTTCTTAGGCATTCTTGTCCATCCACTTGGCAAAAAGAAAAAGAAGCCAATCAATCAACTACAAGTGGATGTCCTCGAATGAGTAAAATATGCACCAACATGCTCACACAATAAGATGGCAAATGAAATATGTGGCAAAGCATGCACAACCAATTCTAGCATCTATCAAACAATTGGCGATGACTAGGTCATCTATATATGAGTATATTGACTTAGGAATCAAATGAGAACATTTGATCATAGGTCATACTCATCGTTTAAGCTCAAGTGGGGTTACCACTTTTACATAATGCATTGATGTGTTCACACCATTAGAGTTGCTTTGACTCAATTCTTATAGTTAAGCTCCCCCTAGATGTGAGATCCCCTTTTAGAGGGATGAACTAACCTTGGGTTTTGTCGATGATGACTTCATGTAGGTGTTGAAGATGTGGATGCTCAATGTTGATGTAGATCATTTAGAGCAATCCTTTGGAGCGAGTTGCACTTTCGACATACCTACATGGGTTAGTCCCACAAGGAACAAACAAGAATATCCATAGACATAGAGTGATGCACACACACGATGATGTCCAAGAAATCATTAGGTTACCTTGTCCCTTGCCTTACCAACATGAGGGCTTGTGACTCCTTCAACTAGTGCACGATGTGAAAGTTGATTGCACTTGTCGTTGCCAAAATGATATGAGTGAAGAATGTTGGCGGAGTCACCCTCAAGAACTCTCCAGTTCTTCTTCTTCGGGATCCACATCATCCTGATGGGAATCCTTGGAGTCATAGTCGTACTTGATGAAGTATAACTTGACGTAGTCTTGGGAACCCACTTGACCGAGGCCTTAGGTGCTTCTTCAAATGCATCAATCTCTTCTTGAAGCTTGTCCTTGCCTTTGTTCTTGTGGTCTTGTGGTGGAAGATCATCTTGTGCTTGTGTTCCTTTGAAGGAAGTAGGATCATACTTCTCTTGTTGAGGAACAAACTTCGTCTTGGGGTATTGATCTTCTTCCCACTCAACTCCATTGGCATTGAACTTTCGTTCGAAACCAATACCTTGATTCTTCCGGTGCCTTCCTTGCTTGCGTACAATTTCCTCGAATTGCTTACTCCCGGCAAGGCTCTTGTACACACCTTTCTCTATAATTCCCTTCAATAAGCTATTTTCTTGCTCAAGTGTAACTTGGCTAAGAGAATCATTAGTGGAATCAAGAGAACTACTAGAAGCAACAATATTGGATTTGACATTATTATTGTTACTACTAGAGGAAGGATCTTTCCTGTACTTGTTACTAGACTTGACTTGAGGCATGTAAATAGATAAGAGTAAATGCTTGGCAATGTAAGAAGAACTTTTCTTACGAAGATCATCATTGATTGCCTTTAAGAACTCATGCTCTTGCTCAAGATTTAGCTTTTCAAAGCGTAACTTCTCATGAGCTCTTAAAAGTTCTCGATGATCTTCGAAGATAGTTTCATGAGCTAACTTAAGAGTGTTTAGTTCTTTAGTTAGAAGCTCAATCTTCTCCTTATCATTGTCATTCATTTTATCTTGATTAGCATGATTAATTGACGTTTCATCATAGTATTCATCACTAGTGTTGTCAACAAGTAAATCATCATCCACAAGCAAGTCATCTTCATCACTATTGAAATCAACATACTCGGGATGTGTTACCTTTGGACCTTTGGCCATGAAGCAGCTTCCAATTCCTTCATTTGGTGAGTCAAATATGTCGTAGGAGTTGGTTGACACAAGTGCTAGACTGGCAAGACCTTCATCTTGAGTATATTCGGAGTCGGAGTGATAGCTTCTCTCGGAGTGATTGTCGGAGTCGGAGCCGGATACCCATTCACCAACATGAGCTTGATGTTTTCGTTTTGTGTAGCTCCTTGATGACTTGTTCTTCATTTCCGAATCCTTGCCTCTCCGTGAGGGTCTTCGTTCATAACGATCATCTCTACTCCTCCTTTCTCTTGGTGGTGATTCTTCTCTTTTGCTTCTTCTTTTTGGAGAGTCTTCTCTTCTTTTGTAGGGTGCCGTACACTCATTGTAATAGTGTCCGGGTCTCCCACAATTGTAGTAATTTTGCTCTCGACTAGAAGATCTTTTGTCATTGTAGGACCTTGACTTGGAGCTTCTTTCTTTGCTTCTACTCTTGTAGAATTTGTTGAAGTTCTTCACCATTAAGCTGAATTCTTCATTGAAGGTTTGTTTCTCACTTGATGATGTGGGGGCTTCACTTGATGCTTTGTAAGCACCACTTGACTTGTTGTGAAGTTCCTCCTTATCCTTGAGTGACATCTCATGAGCAACAATTCTTCCGATGACTTCCATTGGCTTGAGATCTTTGTAGTTTGGCATCATTTGGATCAATGTGCACACGATATCATACTTTCCATCCAATGCTCTTAGGATCTTCTTGATGATGAATATGTCGGTCATCTCTTCACTCCCTAAGTCGGCTGTCTCATTTGTGATAAGTGCAAGCCTAGAGTACATTTCAGCGACACCTTCACCATCCTTCATTTTGAACTTGTCAAGCTGACTTTGGAGCACATCCAACTTGGATTCCTTGACGGAGTCGGTACCTTCATGCATATCAATCAAGGTATCCCAAATTTCCTTTGCATTCTCAAGACGGCTGATTTTGTTGAATTCTTCGGGGCACAATCCATTGAAGAGTATATCACAGGCTTGAGCGTTGTATTGCAACATCTTCAATTTATTCGTGCTAGCTTCACGGTTTGGTTCTCTCCCATCAAATAATTCACCTTGCAAGCCAATACACACAATAGCCCAAACGGCGGGGTTATGTCCAAGAATATGCATTTTCATCTTATGCTTCCAACTAGCAAAATTAGTGCCATCAAAGTAAGGACCTCTACGGTGATAATTTCCCTCACTAGACGCCATACTCTCCTAGGTTGTGAAACCAAGGCTATGACCACCAAAAGCTATGGAAATCAAAGCAAATGGAGACCAAAGCTCTGATACCACTTGTAGGACCTTGAAGTATGTCTAGAGGGGGGGGGGGTGATTAGACTACTTGACCAATTAAAAACTTAGCCTTTTCCCAATTTTAGAGTTTGGCATATTTTAGCTATCTTAGGACAAGTCAAGCAATCATCACAAAATTCAAGCAAGCATGCAAAGAGTATATGAGCAGCGGAAATTAAAGCATGCAACTTGCAAGAAAGTAGAGGGAGGGGTTTGGAGGATTCAAACGCAATTGGAGACACGGATGTTTTTGGCGTGGTTCCGATAGGTGGTGCCATCGTACATCCACGTTGATGGAGACTTCAACCCACGAAGGGTAACGGTTGCGTGAGTCCACGGAGGGCTCCACCCACGAAGGGTCCACGAAGAAGCAACCTTGTCTATCCCACCATGGCCTTTGCCCACGAAGGACTTGCCTCACTAGCGGTAGATCTTCATGAAGTAGGCGATCTCCTTGCCCTTACAAACTCCTTGGTTCAACTCCACAATCTTTTCGGAGGCTCCCAAGTGACACCTAGCCAATCTAGGAGACACCACTCTCCAAGAAGTAACAAATGGTGCGTTGATGATGAACTCCTTGCTCTTGTGCTTCAAATGATAGTCTCCCCAACACTCAACTCTCTCTCATAGGTTTTGGATCTAGTGGAAAGAAGATTTGAGTGGAAATCAACTTGGGGAAGGCTAGAGATCAAGATTCATATGGTAGGAATGGAATATCTTGGCCTCAACACATGAGTAGGTGGTTCTCTCTCAGAAATGGTAAGTTGGAAGTGTAGGTTTGTTCTGATGGCTCTCTCCACGAATGAAGAGGAGGTGGAGGGGTATATATAGCATCCACGCAAATTCTAACCGTTACACACAATTCACCAAACTCGATGAGACCGATTCAACAAACTCGGTCGGACCGATTTAGTAAACCTAGTGACCGTTAGGATTTTTGGTGGGACCGACATGCAACTCGGCAGGACCAATATGGTTAGGGTTAGGGCATAACGTAATCTTGGTGAGGCCGATTACACAAACTCGGTGAGACCAATTTTGGTAATAAGCTTTCGAGAGAGTTAGTTAGGTAAACTCGGTGGGACCGATTTGCTCTTTTCGGTGAGACCCAAAATGTTACAAAAGGGAAATAGAGAGTTTACATTGCAATCTCGGTGGGACCGATCGCTCACTTTGGTTAGACCGAAACGTTACGAAGGGAAACAGAGAGATTACAGTTCCATCTCGGTGAGACCGAGATCCCTATCGGTAAGACCGATTTGCCTAGGGTTTGTGGCAGTGGCTATGACATCCAAACTCGATGGCGCCGGATAGAAAGAATTAGTGGGGCCGAGTTTGACTTTAGGTTTAGGTCATTTGAGAAAGTAGTTGAGGATATTTGGAGCATATCACTAAGCACATGAAGCAAGATGCTCATTAAGCAACACCTCATCCCTCCTTGATAGTATTGGCTTTTCCTATAGACTCAATGTGATCTTGGATCACTAAAATATAAAATGAAGAGTCTTGAGCTTTTGAGCTTGAGCCAATCCTTTGTCATTAGTATTTTGAGGGATCCACTTTCATCATCCATGCCATGCCATTCATTGAGCTTTCCTGAAATAATAGTCTTGGAATAGCATTAGCTCAATGAGCTATATGTTGTTATGAATTACCAAAACCACCTAGGGATAGTTGCACTTTCAGTAGGCTTGTCGTCCGTCTTCCAAGGCAAAGGCTCACCATCATAGAAGGATGATCGAGTCTCCAAGATCCTCAAATCTGCAGCCAAACTCATCCTCTTGAATCTATATTCATACTCATAGTTTTGGTTTTGCAGGTCATAGATCTGGGCTTGGAGGTGCTCGATTTTCTCTTGGAGCTTAAAGATGGTCTCCCCAATGATCTTGGCATCCACCTTGTGGTTGTTGGTGAACTCCGCGATCATCATCTGGTTTGCGTTGAGTCCACGCTCCACCATCCCTTGGCAGTTGAAAACTTGTTGCTCCATGGCTTTGAGCTTTGTGTCCACACTTCCGGTATGCCTTGGTCCCTCCACATCGCGGATGTGCAGAACCCCCTCACACATATCAATGGTTTGAGGGTGTTGCAGCACCTCCACAAGATAGGGACTGATAACCCTCTCGAAAAACTTGTCCTTGGGAGCGCTTGGAGACGTCAGGGTGCTCTAGATCTGTCAGAAAAACAGCTCGAAACAAAAATAGGAGATAATTGCGTGATACGGTAGTCAAAACCTTCGGGAGATTATATAATGAACTTTTACCGACTGAGGGAGTCCCGGACTAGGGGGTGTCCGGATAGCTGAACTATCATCTTCGGCCGGACTCCTGGACTATGAAGATACAAGATTGAAGACTTCGTCCCGTGTCCGGATGGGACTTTCCTTGGCGTGGAAGGCAAGGTTGGCGATACGGATATGTAGATCTCCTACCATTGTAACCGACTCTGTATAACCCTAACACTCTTCGGTGCCTATATAAACCAGAGGGTTTTAGTCCATAGGAAATACAACAATCATACCATAGGCTAGCTTCTAGGGTTTAGCCTCTTTGATCTCGTGGTAGATCTACTCTTGTACTACCCATATCATCAACATCAATCAAGCAGGAGTAGGGTTTTACCTCCATCGAGAGGGCCCGAACCTGGGTAAAAACATCGTGTCCCTTGTCTCCTGTTACCATCCACCTAGACGCACAGTTCGGGACCCCCTACCAGAGATCCGCCGGTTTTGACACCGACATTGGTGCTTTCATTGAGAGTTCCTCCGTGTCATCATCTTCAGGCCCGATGGCTCCTTTGATCACCAACAACGATGTGGTCCAGGGTGAGACTTTTCTCCCCGGACAGATCTTCGTATTCGGCGGCTTTGCACTGCGGGCCAATTCGCTTGGCCATCTGGAGCAGATTGAAAGCTACGCCCCTGGCCATCAGGTCAGATTTGGAAGTTTGAACTATATGGCTGACGTCCGCAGAGACTTGATCTTTGATGGGTTCGAGCCACAGCCAAGCGCGCCGCAGTATCACAATGGGCATGATCTAGCTCTGCTGCCGGATAGTGCCCTGGAGGCCGCACAAGTATCCGCTCCGACCCTTAGCTCGGAGCCGACTACGCCGATCCAGGATGGGTGGTTGGACACTGCCTCGGGGGCTGCTATCTCTATGGCGATTGAGCCAAACACCAACCCTGTCCTTTGCAAAGCTCACGACTCCAAGGTGCCGGACTCCTCTCCGGACTCCGAACCTTCCGCGCCCCTCCCAATCGAATCCGATTGGGCACCGATCATGGATTTCACGACTGCGGACATCTTTCAGCACTCGCCCTTTGGTGACATCCTGAATTCGCTAAAGTTCCTCTCTTTATCAGGAGAGCCCTGGCCGGATTATGGTCAGGACGGTTGGGATGCGGACGACGAAGAAATTCGAATCCCACCCACCACCCACTTCGTAGCCACTGTCAAAAGTTTAAACGACGTGCTCGACTTTGATTCCGAAGACATCGACGGTATGGACGACGATGCAGAAGACAAACCTGAACCAGCACCCATAGGGCATTGGATAACCACCTCATCTCACGATGTATACATGGTGGACACACCTAAAGGAAGCGACAACAAGGAACAACGGGATGCCACGAGGGATCATTCCCTTGAAAAGCAGTCAAAACGGCGATGTAAGCGCCGCTCAAAATCCCGCCTCAACACAGAATGCAGCCATACAGACCCAGCCATAGAGCTGGGCGAACCGGTGGACGACGGACATGCTATTGAGCAACCGTCTGAACAGGACAATCCGGTTAAACAACCCGCCCCAGCGAAGAAAACAGTCCGGACGATCTCACGCCGGACAAGTTACCGGAGCAGAAGAACCTCCACAAAAGGCTCGTCGCCACTGCACGTAGCCTGAAGAAGCAGAAGCGGAAGCTCAAAACAGCGGAAGATGCGCTCAGAATCAGATGGAGAAAAGTACTCAACACCGCAGACAAATACGGTGACAGTCGCCGAACAAAGAACTACCCGAAGCGAAAACTACTACCAGAATTTGATGAGGAGGCCGTAGAGCCACCACAATCAAAGAATAAGGAGACCACCCGGTCGGATAGATGACCCCATGGCAAACATAGAGCGGCAAACGGCACCGCACACAAGCCGGCACGTGATCCGCACACGGATTCGCATCAAAAAGATGGCCCAGTTAGATCCATCTACGGGCCAAGAAAGCAAGCTCTAGTAAGCAATGCAACACGTCAAGTATCCGAATATTACAGTACACCTAAATATAGGGGTGCCGAACATCCCCTATGTTTCACCGATGAGGGTCTGGATCATGAATTTCCAGCGGGATTCAAGCCCGTAAACATAGTGGCATACGACGGAACAACAGACCCTGGAGTCTGGATTGAGGATTACATCCTCCACATACACATGGCTAGAGGAGATGACCTCCACGCCATAGAATACTTACCCCTCAAGCTCAAAGGGCCAGCCCGGCATTGGCTCAAAAGCCTCCCGGAAAACACCATTGGAAGTTGGGAAGAGCTCGAGGATGCTTTTCGGGCAAATTTTCAAGGGACCTATGTCCGACCTCCGGATGCAGATGACTTAAGTCACATAACTCAACAAGCCGGAGAGTCAGCCCGAAAATTCTGGAACAGATTCCTTACTAAAAAGAACCAAATAGTCGACTGTCCGGACGCCGAAGCCTTAGCACCTTTCAAACACAACGTCCGAGACGAATGGCTCGCCAGACACCTCGGCCAAGAAAAGCCAAGAACAATGGCCGCATTAACAAGCCTCATGACCCGCTTTTGCGTGGGAGAGGATAGCTGGCTGGCAAGATGAAGTACCAGCGACCCAAGTACATCCGAAGTTAGGGATGGAAACGGGAAATCGCGATGCAGCAAGGACGAGGGCCGGAACCAAGGGCAACAGCCCAAAGAGCACGACAGTCAACGCCGGATTCAAAAGCTCATGGCAGAATCATAAACAATTGCCCCTAAGGATAACAGGGACGAGCTATCTAACCCTCGTGGAGGCCTCGTGTCCTTCCCGGATTACTTCTTGCTTTCCAAAATTCTTAAATATTCCAAAACAGAGAAAAATTGCCATTAGAATTGTTCTGGAGTCGGTTTACTTACCGTACCACATACCTATTCCTTTTCGGAGTCTGAAACGTTTTGGAAAGTATCCCTTATGTACTCCTCCGGGGTTACGGTCTCAATAATATTAGTTCAACATTGATAGGATTACCTGAGATATAATGTTTGATTCTTTGACCGTTCACCACCCTCGGACTTGTGCCTTCGAAGTTGTTGATTTTTATGGCACCGGAACGATAGACCTCCTCGATAATGTAAGGACCTTCCCATTTAGAGAGAAGTTTTCCTGCAAAAAATCTTAAACGAGAGTTGAATAGCAACACATAATCACCTACGTGAAACTCACGCTTTTGTATCCTTTTGTCATGCCATCTTTTAACTTTTTCTTTGAACAGCTTGGCATTCTCATAGGCTTGGGTTCTCCATTCATCAAGTGAGCTAATATCAAATAACCTCTTCTCACCGGCAAGTTTGAAGTCATAGTTGAGCTCTTTAATAGCCCAATATGCTTTATGTTCAAGTTCGAGAGGTAAGTGACATGCTTTTCCATAAACCATCTTATACGGAGATCCATAGGACTTTTATATGCAGTTCTATAGGCCCATAATGCATCATCAAGTTTCTTGGACCAATTCTTTCTAGATCTATTCATAGTCTTTTAGAAAACTAATTTGAGCTCTCTATTGCTCAACTCTACTCGACCACTAGACTGCAGGAGATAAGAAGATGCAATTCTGTGATTAACATCATACTTAGCAAGCATCTTACGGGAAGCACCATGAATAAAATGTGAACCACCATCAGTCATGAGATATCTAGGGACTCCAAACCTCGGAAAAATAACTTCTTTAAGCATCTTAATAGAGGTGTTATGATCAGCACTACTAGTTGGAATAGCTTCCACCCACTTAGTAACGTAATCAACAGCAACTAAAATATGTGTATAACCATTAGAGGCATGAAAAGGTCCCATATAATCAAAGCCCCAATCATCAAATGGTTCAATAACAAGAGAATAATTCATAGGCATTTCTTGATGTCTACCAATTACCAATTCTTTGACATTCATCACAAGACAAGACAAACTTACGAGCATCCTTGAAGAGAGTAGGCCAATAAAAACCGGATTGCAATACCTTATGTGCAGTTCTATCTCCAGCGTGGTGTCCTCCATATGGTTCAGCGTGGCACTTGCTTAGGATCTGTTCCTGTTCATGCTTAGGTACACAACGTCATCACACCATCTACTCCTTCTTTGTAAAGGTGTGGGTCATCCCAGAAGTAATGTCTTAAATCATAAAAGAACTTTTTCTTTTGCTGGTATGTGAAGCTAGGTGGTATAAATTTAGCAACAATGTAATTAGCATAATCAGCATACCATGGAGTAGTACGAGAAGCATTAATGACCGCTAATTGTTCATCAGGAAAGCTATCATCAATAGGTAGTGGGTCATCAAGAACATTCTCTAACCTAGACAAGTTGTCTGCAACGGGGTTCTCAACTCCCTTTCTATCAATAATATGCAAATCGAATTCTTGGAGCAAGAGAACCCATCTAATAAGTCTAGGCTTAGTATCTTTCTTTTCCATAAGATATTTAATAGCAGCATGATCAGTGTGAATAGTAACTTTAGAATCAACAATATAAGGTCTAAACTTATCACATGCAAACACAAATGCTAAGAATTCTTTTTCAGTAGTAGCATAATTTCTTTGGGCAGTGTCAAGAGTTTTACTAGCATACTGGATAGCATTCAATTTCTTATCAACTCTTTGCCCTCAAACAGCACCTACAGCATAATCACTAGCATCACACATAATTTCAAAGGGCAAAATTCCAATCAGGTGGCTGAACAATAGGTGCAGTAATCAAAGCTTTCTTAAGTATTTCAAATGCTTCTACACAATCATCATAAAAAACAAAAGGAATATCTTTTTGCAATAAACTAGTCAGAGGCCTAGAGATTTTAGAAAAGTCCTTAATGAACCTCCTGTAAAAACTGTCATGACCAAGGAAACTTCTTATACCATTTATGTCCTTGGGACATGACATCTTTTCAATAGCATCAACTTTAGCTTTATCAACTTCAATACCTCTTTCAGAAATTTTATGCCCCAAGACAATGCCTTCATTGACCATAAAGTGGCACTTTTCCCAATTCAAGACGAGACTAGTGTCTTCACATCTCTGCAAAACTCGATCAAGGTTGCTCAAGCAATCATCAAAAGAGGATCCATAAACGGAGAAATCATCCATGAATACCTCACAAATCTTTTCACAAAAGTCAGAGAATATAGCCATCACGCATCTTTGAAAGGTAGCAGGTGCATTACATAAACCAAAAGGCATACATCTATAATCAAAATTACCGAAGGGCAAGTAAAAGTAGTTTTTGATTGATCCTCCGCTAACACAGGTATTTGAGAGAAACCATAATAACCATGTAGAAAGCAGAAATGTGTATGTTTGGATAGTCTTTCTAGCATTTGATCAATAAAAGGTAAAGGGTAATGATCTTTCTTAGTAGCTTTATTTAATTTACTGAAATCAATTACCATCCTATAACCTATAATAATTCTTTGCGGAATCAATTCATCTTTATCATTAGGAACGACAGTAATACCTCCCTTCTTAGGGACGCAATGGCCAGGACTCACCCAATCACTATCAACAACGGATAAATTATACCTGCCTCAAGAAGCTTTAGTATCTCCTTTCTTACCGCTTCTTTCATCTTAGGATTTAACCGTCATTGAGGATCTCTAACTGGTTTGGCGTCTTTCTCCACTTTTATTTTGTGTTGACATAGAGTGGGACTAATGCCCTTAAGATCATCCAGAGTATATCCAATAGCAGCATGGTGCTTCTTCAGATTTTTCAATAATCTTTCCTCTTCCTGCTCTGAGAGGTTAGCACTAATAATAACAGGATATATCTTATTTTCATCAAGATAAGCAGATTTAGGATTATCAGGTAATGGTTTGAGCTCAAACATGGGTTCACCCTTGGGTGGAGGGGGATCCCCTAGGATTTCAACAGGTAAGTTGTGTTTCAGAATAGGACCCTGTTGAAGGAATATTTCATCTATTTCCCTTCTTTCATTCATAAACATATCATTTTCATGGTCTAGCAAATATTGTTCTAACGGATCAGTAGGAGGTACGGCAATAGAAGCAAGACCAATAATCTCATCCTTACTAGGTGATTCTTTATCACAGGGTTGTCTATGAAACTTAGCAAAATTAAACTCATGAGACATATCCCGTAGGCCAATTGTAACAATATCCTTTTCGCAATCAATCCTAGCATTAACAGTATTCAAGAAGGGTCTACCAAATATAATGGGACAAAAGTCATCTTGTGGGGAACCAAGAACAAGAAAATCAGCAGGATATTTAACTTTCCCACACAAGACTTCGACATCTCTAACAATCCCAAATGGCTTAATAGTATCCCTATTGGCAAGCTTAATAGTAACATCAATATCTTCCATTTCAGCGAGTGCAATATCATGCATAATTTCTTTATATAAGTCAAAGGGTATTGCACTAGCACTAGCACCCATATCACATAAGCCATGATAACAATGATCTCCTATTTTAACATAAATAACAGGCATGCCTACAACAGGTCTATGTATCTTAGCATCTGGTCTAGCAATATTAGCAGTTTCACCACCGAAATAAATAACATGCCCATCTATATTATCATCCAAGAGATCTTTAACCATAGCAATACTAGGTTCAACTTTGATTTGCTCAGGGGGTGTGTATGTTCTAGTATTACTCTTACGAACAACAGTTGAAGCTTTAGCATGATCCTTTATCCTAATAGGAAAAGGTGGTTTCTCAACATAAGTAGTAGGAACAATAGGATCATTATAAGTGACAGTCTTTTCTTCAACTGTAATAGGTGCAACTACTTTTACTTCAGTGGGAGGATTATATTTAAACCACTTCTCTTTAGGGAGATCAACGTGAGTAGCAAAAGATTCACGAAAAGCAGCTACTATCTCAGAGTCAAGTCCATATTTAGCGCTAAATCCACGAAAAGCATTGGTATCCATAAAAGATTTAACACAATCAAACTTAGGTGTTATACCTGACTCCTTACCATCGTCGGAACCCCAATCTTCAGAGTTGCGTTTAATTCTTTCCAATAAGTCCCACTTGAATTCAATTGGCTTCAGCATATAAGAACCAGCACAGGAAGTATCAAGCATGGTGCGATCATTGAGAGAAAGCGGAGCATAAATTTTTTGTATAATCATTTCCCTTGAGAGCTCATGATTGGGGCATGAATATAACATTGACGTAAGCCTCCCCCAAGCTTGAGCGATGCTTTCTCCTTCGCGAGGCCGGAAATTATATATGTAATTACGATCACGATGAACAAGATGCATAGGATAGAACTTCTGGTGAAATTCCAACTTCAATCGTTTATAGTTCGAAGATTCCGCATCATCACATAGCCTATACCATGTCAATGCGTATCCCTTCAAAGATAAAGGGAAGACCTTCCTCTTAACAACATCATCGGGTATACCTGCAAGCTTAAATAATCCACAAACTTCATCCACAAAGATAAGGTGTAAATCGGGATGCAATGTTCCATCTCCTACAAAGGGATTAGCTAGTAGTTTCTCTATCATACCCGAAGGAATCTCAAAGTAAATATTTTCAGTAGGTTTAGTAGGTTGAGGAGCAACTCTTTTCTCTACTGGTTAGGGCAAAGATACTCCGAACAAGCCCCTCAAAGGATTAGTTTCCATAGTAACAAGTGACAGAAAATTCTAGCACACTATATAAATGTTTCCTTACCAAGTTCCACTCACCTAAGGCGCTTCACTCCCCGGCAATGGCGCCAGAAAAGAGTCTTGATGACCCACAAGTATAGGGGATCTATCAATAAGTAAGAGTGTCAACGAGGAGCAGAAGGAAATGATAAGCGGTTTTCAATAAGGTATTCTCTGCAAGCACTGAAATAGTAGGTAACAGATAGTTTTGTGATAAGATAATTTTTAATGGGTAATAAGCAATGAAATTAAATAAAGTGCAGAAAGGTGGACCAATCCTTTTTGTAGCAAAGGACAAGCCTGGACAATTTCTTATAATGAGAAAAGCGCTCGTGAGGACACATGGGAATTATCGTCAAGCTAGTTTTCATCACACTCATATGATTCACGTTCGGTACTTTGATAATTTGAAATGTGGGTGTACCGGTGCTTGGGTACTGCCCTTTCTTGGACAAGCATCCCACTTATGATTAACCCCTATTGCAAGCATCCGAAACTACAAAAGAAGTATTAAGGTAAACCTAACCATAGCATGAAACTAGTGGATCCAAATCAGCCCCTTACGAAGCAACGCATAAAGTAGGGTTTAAGCTTCTGTCACTCTAGCAACCCATCATCTACTTATTACTTCCCAGTGTCTTCCTCTAGGCCCAGATAATGGTGAAGTGTCATGTAGTCGACGTTCACATAACACCACTAGAGGAGAGACAACATACATCTCATCAAAATATCGAACGAATATCAAATTCACATGACTACTAATAGCAAGACTTCACCCATGTCCTCAGGAACAAACGTAACTACTCACAAAGCATATTCATGTTCATGATCAGAGGAGTATTAATATGCATTAAGGATCTGAAATATGATCTTCCACCACAAGGAGTAATCAACACTACTAGCAACCCACAAGTACCAATTTGTGGTTTTGATACAAGATTGGATACTAGAGATAAACTAGGGTTTTGAGAGGAGATGGTGCTGGTGAAGATGTTGATGGAGATTGACTCCCTCCTAATGAGAGGATCGTTGGTGATGATGATGATGATGATTTCCCCCTCCCGGAGGGAAGTTTCCCCAGCAGAACAGCTCCGCCGGAGCCCTAGATTGGTTCCGCATTGTGGCAGCGGAGTTTCGTCCCTTAAGCTTGCTTATGATTTTTTCCAGGGTAAAAGCCTTCATATAGCAGAAGATGGGCACCGGAGGGCCACCAGGGGGCCCAGGAGATAGGTGGCGTGCCCAGTGCCGGGGGGGGGGGGCGCCCCCCACCCTCCTGGCCAGGGTGTGGGCCCCCTCTGGTATTTTCTTCGCTCAGTAATTCTTATTAGTTCCAAAAGTAACTTCCGTGGAGTTTCAGGATTTTTGGAGCTGTGTAGAATAGGTTTCCAATATTTTCTCCTTTTCCAGCCAGAATTCCAGCTGCCGTCATTCTCCCTCTTCATGATAAACCTTGTAAAATAAGAGAGAATAGCCATAAGTGTTGAGACATAATGTGTAATAACAGCCCATAATGCAATAAATATTGATATAAAAGCATGATGCAAAATGGACATATCAGTGACACATAACTAGCTCCAATTCATCAATATAATGTAGGCATGCATTCCGAATATAGTCATACGTGCTTGTGGAAAAGAACTTGCATGACATTTTTTGTCCTACCCTACCGTAGCAGCGGGGTCCTAATGGAAACTAAGAGATATTAAGGCCTCCTTTTAATAGAGAACCAAAACAAAGCATTAGCACTTTGTGAATACATGAACTCCTCAAACTACGGCAATCACCAGAAAGAATCCCAATTACTATCACCTTGGGGTATGCTGATCATAACTCATAGTAGGTTTCTGCAACTTGCAATATCGGATCAAGAAAACAAATATATTCATGAAAACATAATAGGTCCAGATCTGAAATCATGGCACTCGGGCCCTAGTGAAAAGCATTAAGCATAGCAAAGTAGTAGCAACATCAATCTCAGAACATAGTGGATACTAGGGATCAAACCCTAACAAAACTAACTTGATTACATGATAAATCTCATCCAACCCATCACCGACCAGCGAGCCTACGTAGGAATTACTCACTCCCGGTGGTGATCATCATGGATTTAGTGATGGAGGAAGGTTGATGATGATGGCGACGAATCACCCTCTCCAAAGCCCTGAACGAATGCTAGATCAGCCCTCCCGGTGAAGAACATGAGGTGGCGGCAGCTCCGTATCGTAAAATGCGATGAATCCTTCTCTCTGATATTTTCTCTCTCCGGATGTGAATATATAGAGTTGGAGTTAGGGTCAGAGTTTGTCCAGGGGGCCCACAAGCCCCTAGGGCGCTCCACCCAGGCTTGTGGCCAATGGGTGGACCCCTCTGGTTGATTCTTTCGCCAATATTTTTTATTAATTCCAAAAATATTCTCCGTAAATTTTCAGGTCAATCCGAGAACTTTTATTTTTGCACAAAAATAACACCAAGGCAATTCTGCTGAAAACAACGTCAGTCCAGGTTGGTTCCATTCAAATCATGCAAATTACAGTCCAAAACAAGGGCAAAAGAGTTTGGAAAAGTACATACGATGGAGACGTATCAGCGCCCCAGGGGAGGCCATCGAGAGGCGACCCCCCTACAGGCCGGCGAGGCGGTGAGGCCCCTGTCGGTGAACTTGCCCTTGGCCTTGACCGCGATTCTTCCAACAGTAGCGACGCTTCCTTCGGACCAAGCTCAAGCGATGACGACTGCTATGAGCCGCTGCGCTCGGGCTTAAGGGAGGAGTGGCACCGGCCAGGCATCGTGGGTGACGCTGCCTGGGTTGCGGTCCTCGGGAAGTCCTTTCCTTTTGTTTCATTACTATGCAAAAATCATGAAGGGCCCGCGGGGGTGTGTAAAGACCGTGACACTTTTGCCTTAATGTTAGCGTTCCCAACTTATGTTGTGTTTGCATCTCTCGCTTGGGCACGGTTCCCCCTTTTCATTCTCGCGGTAGCTTAGTGCTCTACGCCGACAGGACCGAGACCCGAGGCAAGCTTCGACCATCACTGGTATGCCAAGTCAAGATGCCATGGTCAAGGCCAGGATGCTAGTGGGCCAAGGTACGCTAAGAGCCTGTCGTCATTCTGGATATGGGGGTATCCAGCCCTGCCTACCTGCGGCCCACTGCGTGGATCCATCGATGGCCTGGTACGGCCCAGCTTCAACATAAATGGCTCAAGACCCTCGCGAGGGGCCAAGCCTCGCGAGCCGGATGACGCCAAGACCCCCGAGGGGATCGACCTCCTCTGGCCGGCTCCCGAGGGGAGGAGAGTTCTATGCAAGGTATACCTCCCGAGGCTCAACTGATGTGAGCCATGACGACCAAGGCCAGGCGGGCACTAGGCGGGCGCATAATGCAGGTTTCCTCTTCTGTGCAAAGGAGGCAAGCCGCAGGCGCGGAGTCCCGAGGAATCAGCCAACGGTTTCCATTCCGGTGCAACAAAACCAAGACCGCCAGGACGGCAGGATGGAGGTCATCGTCGATCCCACCATAGCGTCACGACCAGAGGCTTTTCATAGGCGAAGACTACTTTTGTCAGGATAAGCAGTACTACTTGCCCCCTTTCAAATCCGGCCGTTGTGGGATCGCTTTCCGCCAACATTTGTGAAGAGGACCAAGGCCACTATAAATAGGACTTAGCCACCACCATAGAGGGGCATCTGATCTAGTTCACATCCCCTCAGCTCCCTCGAGCTCAAGAACACCTCACCTCTGAGGCCAGTTCATCCACATAACTAGTTCATCCTCAGCCCTCCGAGGCAATCCACCAAAAACGCTGGAGTAGGGTATTACACCGCAAGGTAGCCCGAACCAGGATAAACTGCTGTGTCCCTTTGTCTCTTCGAGCTAAACGCGCTAGGCTTAGGAGGATCGCGAGTAGGCTGGCTGGGTAGGTTGAGATCTCCACACGCACCCCAAAGTTCGAACTCTCTCAAGGGTTTGCGGAACCCGTAATCCGACATTTGGCGCGCCAGGTAGGGGAGCGTCGGAAATCTTCCGCCCCAACCACCAGATCGTGCCGCCAGCGCCGATGACTGGCGCTCCTCCGTCGACCCAGGCGACACGGGTTTCCGAGGAAGTGTCGGGGCTGCGCTGTTTCACCCTCTCCCTGCGGCAGGTGCGGTGGCCTCCCAAGTTCTGACCGGAGATGCTGCCACGCTACGACGGCGCGGCGGATCCGGCTGCCTTCCTCCATGCGTACGAGGAGGCAGTCTGGGCAACCGGCGGAGATGACAAGGTGAAGGCCAACTGGCTTCCCATGGCCCTCGCAGATGCACCGCACGCTTGGTTACTCAATCTGCCGACGTCCTCTGTGGAGTCCTGGGAGGAGCTGCGCAACCTCTTCCTCGCCCGCTACGCGGCATCGGCGCCCCCCATCGTCACAGCTCTCCTAGGTGGCTCACAGGCACCGCCCTCCGACAGCCACATCAAGAAGTTCTACCGACAAGCAAGCGCCGCTCAGGCGGGCTCGGTGGCTCACCCGGGATGGGCCGCGCCCAAGGGCGACCTCACCTTTGGCCTCGAGGATCATCCGGCCGCCACGACGGGAGCATGCGCGCTCCCGATGCTTTGCACCCCCACCATCTACAACGTGGCGGTCACCAAGACCATCATCGACGGCGGAGCCGGCCTCACCATGCTCCCCACGAAGGCATTTGGCATGCTGCACGTGCCACCCAGCCGGCTCCGCCCCTCCGAGCCTTTCTCCGGGGTCGGCGACAGCTCCACCAGCCCCCTGGGCAGATCCGCCTCCCTGTCACCTTCGGGACCCGCGACAACTACCGCATCGAGCTCGTCAACTTTGACATTGCACAGATCGACCTGCCATACAATGCCATCTTGGGGTACCCGGCCTTGGCCCAGTTTATGGCCACGACTCACCCTGCATACAACCTCATGAAGATGCCTGGCAGCAACGGTGTCCTCATAGTGGCGGGGGATGCCAAAGACGTGCTGCGTGCCCTCAAGCTCTCCTTTAGGTCAGCAGCATCCACGCTGCCTGACGAGAAGGGGGATCTGGAGGCCCCAGAAGCGGCACCAGCCAAGAAGAAGCAGTTGTACTCCTAAGACCGAGCCGAGACGAAGCAAGTGCTAGTCAGTGAGGAGGGAACGTCCAGCGCCACCTTCACCGTAGGGGCTGGCCTCCCTTGGGACCAAGAGGAAGCGTTGGTTAACTTCCTGCGGGCCAACAAGGATGTATTCACTTGGGAACCCAAACACCTGGCTGGGGTCCCAAGGGGAATAATCGAGCACCACCTGAAGGTATGCCCAAACGTGCGACCAGTGAAGTAGAAGGCACGTCGTCAGTCCACCGAGAAGCAGGACTTCATCATCCAAGAAACTCGCAAGCTACAAGCAGCAGGGGTCAGCAAGGAGGTACGATACCTGGAGTGGCCGGCGAATCCCGTCATCGTCCACAAGAAAGGAGGGAAGTAGCGCATGTGCGTCGACTTCACCAACCTCAACAAGGCCTGCCCACAAGATCCTTTCCCACTTCCCCGCATTGACCAGATCGTGGACTACACCGCCGAGTGCGACCTACTGTGCTTCTTGGATGCCTTCTCGGGCTACCACCAGATCAAGATGGTCGTGCAAGATGTTAAGAAGACGGCGTTCCTGACCCCCTGCGGGGTGTACCGCTACACCTGCATGCCCTTCGGGCTGCATAATGCTGGGGCAACCTTCCAGCGACTGATGCATATAACCCTGGGCTCGCAGCTCGGGAGAAACGCAAAGGCCTACGTTGACTATATAGTGGTGAAGTCTCGTGAGGCCAGGACCCTGATAGCAGATCTGGAGGAGACGTTTGCCAGCCTGCGCAAGGTGGATCTTCAGCTCAATCCTGAGAAGTGTGTGTTCGGGGTTTCCTCTAGCAAGCTGCTGGGCTTCTTGTTGTCACATAGAGGGATCAAGGCCAATCTGGAGAAGGTCAAGGCGATAGAGGACATGAGCCCCCACAGACCCTGAAGGAGATGTAGAAGCTGGTAGGCTGCATAGCCTCGCTTGGGCGCTTCATTTCCAAGCTGGGGGACTGCGCGCTCCCATTCTTCAAGTTGATGAAAATGAAGGAACCGTTCGAGTGGACCTGAGAGGCAGACACAGCCTTTCAAGTCCTCAAGAGATATCTGACCAGCCCGCCAGTGATGGTGGCGCCGCGCCCTCCCGACACCTTGGTGCTCTATCTGGCAGCCACCCCTGACTCAGTCAGCGCCGCCCTGGTGGCGCTAAGGAAGGAGCGCCCGTCCAAGAAACCTCGGCGGGATGCACAACCAATGAGCAAGGCACATCACCATAAGGACAATGTGCCTGGGGCCTCGACCGACCCGGTGGTCGACATTCCTCCGGAGGCCGCGATCGACCCCGCGGCCACTGGGGCTCCCGAGGGCGGACCTCGCAAAGCCATCAAAGACACGTGCCCTCATGAAGAACAAGACTCCACTGATGCCTCCCCCCTCGTCGAGCATCCTGTCGACTTCGTCAGCACGGTACTGGGAGAGGCACAGGCGCGCTAACCATGCCTCAGAAACTCCTACTCGTGCTCATGGTCGCCTCCCGAAAATTGCGCCACTACTTTCAAGGCCACCCCATGAAGGTTGTTTCGGCGTACCCACTGGAGAGGGTGCTCTAGAGCCCGAGTGCCACCTGGCGAGTTGCTGAATGGAACCTCAAGCTTCAGGCGTTCAATCTCGAGTTCAACACCACTAGGGTCATCAAGAGTGCGGCCCTCGCGCACTTCGTGGCCGAGTGGACTGACACTCCCGACCACGGAGTAAGCAAGGACCGCTCCCTCTTGCCAGGAGACAAGGAACCGGATGGATGGATCATGTACTTTGATGGGGCATTTGCGCGACAAGGCGCAGGAGCAGGGGCTGTCCTCATCTCACCCACCAAGGAGAAGCTCTACTACGTGGTGCAGCTCTGCTTCGAGCAGGGCAAGAAGGTCTCCAACAACATTGCGCAATTCGAAGGCCTGCTCACCGGACTCAGGGCCGTGGTAGCACTTGGGGTGAAGCGCCTCACCATCAAGGGCGACTCTCACCTCCTTGTCAACTTCTCCAACAAGGAGTACACGCCTAAGGACGAGCACATGGAGGCGTACCTATAAGAGGTGTGCAAGATGGAGAAGCGGTTTATGGGCGTAGAGCTACAACACGTGCCATGCAGAACGAACAAGGAAGCCGATGACATCACCAAGAGAGCCTCCCGCAGGCTCCCTCAGGAGCCGGGGGTATTTGAGGAGCAGCTCTTCAAGCTTTTCTGTGACTCCCCATGCCACGACTCCAGCACCGCTTCAGGAGGACTTGCCTCAGGCACCTGAGACGGGTGCCCCAGCATATGGCCACCCCTCGAGGGCCCGCCTGCTGCTTGTAGTCGAACCTCAGGAGGGGTGCTGGACCGAAGAGTTCAAGGCGTACCTGCTTCAAGGGTCCTTGCTAGAGAAGGAGGAGGATGCCGAGCGTGTGGCCTATGAAGCCACCGCGTACTGCATCCAGGATGGTGAGTTATATCGCAAGAGGCCCAATGACGTTTCGATGCGGTGCATCTCCAGGGAACAGGGGATCGAGCTGCTAGCGGACATACATGGTGGGGACTTCGGGCATCATTCCTCGTCACGCACTCTGGTGGGCAAGGTGTTCCGCAGCAGCTTCTACTGGCCCACCGTGCTCAATGACGCTGCAGAGCTGGTGCGCTCCTTTTAATCATGCCAGTTCCACGCCAAGAAAATCCACTAGCCCGCGCAGGGCCTCCAGACAATCCCGCTCACATGGTCGTTCGCGGTCTGGGGGCTGGACATCTTGGGGCTATTCCCTCGAGCGCGAGGGGGCTACCGGTACCTCTACGTTGCCATCGACAAGTTCACCAAGTGGGCGGGGGTAGAAGCCGTCCGCACCAGCCCAGCTGGATCAGTTGTCAAGTTCATCAAGGGAATCGCGATCCGGTTTGGGGTCCCTACCCGCATCATCACTGACAACGGCTCGCAGTTCACCAGCAACCTTTTCAAAACATATTGTGCTAACCTTGGAACACAGATATGTGACGCCTCAGCAGAAGTCCTGAGGGGCCTCGAGACCAGGACCTTCAAGAAGAAGCTCGAGGCTAGCAGTAGGGGCTGGCTCGACGAGCTGCAGTCCGTGCTTTGGTCCATCCACACCACCGCGACTATGCCAACAGGAGATATGCCGTTCTTCCTCGTCTATGGAGCAGAAGTGGTTCTCCCTCACGAGGTCAAGCATTACTCCACGCGGGTCCTGGCATTTGACGAGGCGCGCCAGGACGCCACGCGGGGGATGGATCTCGTGCTGGGGGAGGAACTCCGCCGTCAAGCCTCACTTCGAGCTGCTAGGTACCAGCAGGCGCTGCGGCGGTACCACTGCCGCAGCGTCCACCCCAGGACGTTAGAGGTGGGCGACCTCATTCTGAGGTGGGTGCTCTCCAGGGAGGGGATGCACAAGCTCTCTCCCATGTGGGAGGGCCCATTTAGGATTGCCCATGTCTCCAGGCCTAGCGCCGCGCGCTTGGAGACACAGGACGGGGTCCCCATCCAGAAAACCGGGAACATCTAGCACTTCTGGAAAGTTTTACCCCTGAAGCAAGACTCAGTCTGTGTAGGTCTCCGCGCGTGACACTCTCACGTAATAATGAGTGGGGCTGTACATGCCCCGGAGTCTCCTGAGAGTCACCCTGGGGCCTCATAGGGGCTCCCTCCCACGTCTTAGTGGCAGCACTTAGCTCCACGCTGGTAAGAAGACTAGAGTAGGTGCCGGACGCGGCTATTCATTTGCTTTCCGAAGTTGCTTGCAGTTTTTAGTGACCTTTCGAT
Organism: Triticum dicoccoides; assembly: GCF_002162155.2. Classification (NCBI taxonomy): domain Eukaryota; kingdom Viridiplantae; phylum Streptophyta; class Magnoliopsida; order Poales; family Poaceae; genus Triticum; species Triticum dicoccoides. Next base: position 329,485,335 of record NC_041391.1, on the reverse strand, counting down.
GGATATGGTATTTTTGAACTCTGGTTCCTCGAGCTATTTCCTTCTCCTGAGCTATTTTTGGCCTGAGGGCATGAGAGAGGTGGCAGTCGCCTGTCACTTCCTCTCGCGCACCTCGCACGTGGGGCTAGGCAGGTGTGTGTGCCTCGGACCTTTCCTTGTGCGCGTGCAGCCGAGCCGAACCCTGGTGCTTCGGCTTCATCCTCGCAAGGAGCCCTTGATCAAGCTCACGGGCACTAGCACCCCTCATATCCGTGCCCCCCGGGCACCGCGACGCGATGCATCAAGTCCGAGCTAATCTATGGCAGGGAGCTCGCATATGGAGGAGTGAGCCGCTCGTCAGTTTTTTCTCTTCCTTTGAAAGCATCCCTGCAGCGGCTCTGCATCGGCTTGTGAGACCCGAAGGCGTCTCCCAGGGTCAGCGACCCACAGCTCCCTGGGAAAGGGGGACCCATCGAGTACCTAAGGCCAGGTTTTCGCGAGGCAGAAAACTACTATGCACATATCAAGCTAAGTTTTCCTACCTTAGCTTACACCGATCGCAAATGTTACAACACAGCATCAAGATAGCTAGCATAGCATAAAGGGCATAACTGCCATAGTTCATTACATGCCCCTGCAGGGTACATCATTCTTTTTTGAATTACAGGAGAATGGAAAGGCTAAACAAAGAGGGCGCGAAGGCGCATGAACTCGGCACCAGCGCCGCATCATCAAGCAGCGCCTCAAGGTGGCCCGACACTTCACCAGTTCTCCCATAGGCGACCTGGGGCTGCGGCCAGTCTTGAGTCCAAGTTTGCCGGCCCCCAGCCTCACGCTGGGCACCTCTCCAGCTTCACTGGAGAACCGCGGCGGGACAACAACTGACGTCCTCGACCCAAGCACGGGGGGCCGGCCGTAGCCACCACTGCTCGAGCTCTCATCCGAGGAAAAGCAGCCGTCGCGGGAGGAAGAGCACGCACCGCCAAGACCAAGATCAGCTTCGCCACCTTCGTCATTGTTGCCATCCTCTGGGCAGCACCCCATGCGGCGGCCGTCCTCCCTGAGCACCCTCATATAGAGGGTCGCCAGGGCGTCGTACTTGAAGTGGAGGGTGCACCTTCCGCCCAGGCCACGCGCGCGGGCGAAAGTCTGCCAGCCGCTGGTCAGGACCATGCTGCCGGAGGCGGCGACCTCGGCACCAACCCCCGAAGCTCTACTGCAGCAGGCGTCGGCCTACAGCCAGAGACCATCAATCCCCAAGGAAGGACGCTCGCTGGAGAAGAAACACGGAAGCCGGAGCTAGGTGCCAACCGGGCTCTTCGACCACACGATGAATTCAGGGTGCACGTCTAGCAAGGAGAAGCATGGCCGAGGCGGGCGCACGATCACGGCGCGCCTTCCTTCGTCATGGGGGCTGCTCCTAAGCCAATGGCCCCCGCCGCGAGAAGAGGTGACACCACAGGCACCAAGAGGAGTACGGGCTTTGGGGGGTGCATGCCCGCACCCCCTACGGGCCACTGCAGGAGCCGCGGGATGCTTGAAGGGACAACCGTTACCTCTCTTGGGAGGCGGAGCGGCAGGCCCCTCCTTGGAAGCCTTTCTCTTCTTGGCCGCTGAAAACCTCCTCGGCGACGCCATGGGAGCAAGATGGAGAAGAGGAGAAGCAGGCGGAAGCAAGATGAAGGAGGGATGGGCAAGAGGCTCTTCCCCTCCCTCGCATTTATAGCCAAGGTAGGCCAACCGGCGGCCTCCACGACCTCGTGCCATCATGATCTTTTGCATGCCGCATCGCCCTGTCAAGTCGAACAGCTGCCGAGGCAGCGTGGGGAAGTGGAGTCGCCCACGTCCCATCAATCGCCACGCGTCATCAAGGTCGCAGGAGGTTAGGGCCCGCAGCGCTCCTTGTTGAGGCAAAGATATTTCATTTTGTTTGCTATGATAGAGCTACAAATATGCCAATTAGGCTAATTGTGCATTCAACAAAAATAGTAGTACAGATGGGTCTTAAGTGGAATGCATCTGAAAGGGCCAAGATGTTGTACTAGCTATGCTAAAAAAGATGCTCTTCTAGCCAAAAATAGTACATCGGCCAGGCTTATTTGTGTTAATTGATATAATTGATCCATATACCCTATATGTGGTCATATGTCTGTTAGTTTTCTATATTATTGGTTGGTTGACTCAGTATTTTGAATTTTGAGACATCGGTTGGCTTCTGAAATTCATATCTAAATGGGAGTACACTATATGTTGCATGTGTCACACATGTTACACTTGAGTTGAACATAACGTGGTTTCAAATATTCGAATTCATCTTAAACTGGATTCAACCTTCTGAATTCACATATCATGGCATTTGCAAATCATATTCATATTGAAAGGTGGAATACATATTTGTTGTGCTTTAGAAGATATATAAGAAAACATAGAATGATTTGTAAAGATTCATATAAAAATACAAAAAGGATTCAAATTTACATGCCAGGGTAAACGTGAATGCCTATTCTCCCAAAATTTGAAAGAAGCGGCAAAACACCCACTCTCACGCCAGCTATCCGAACTAGTGTTTGCGAGATGGAAATTACTGTCTACCCCTAACACGCACAACCTATCAGCCCGATTTCCACTACTCTCAATAGGGGTAGGTTTGTAACTTCACTCAGACGTGACACGATCGCTTCTCACCCCATTCATACACGATGGGCCATAGAACTCATTTGGTCTAAGCTTGTCCCAAAGACCTCTGTCTCCCTCCATTTCCTCATTCATACACGATCGGTGCCAAACAATCTCTCATCATTCAAAATGGATCTCGTCAAATATTTTAAATAGGAGCAGGTTTGGGACTTCACTCATATGTGACACAACCGCCCTACCTGTTAGCCCCGTTCATACACCATGGGCACCAAAACATCACCTCCTCGCCCAAAATCGCTCTCGGCAAATATTGGGGAGATGCGAGATTACCTATCCCCAACCAGCGAGACGTCCAAAATTTTAAATGGGGGCTAAGTTCGTAACTTTCCAATATTTCAGAAAAGCATGTCCCAAAGACATGGTACCCCCTACCCCTCTCCCTCAATTTCCCATTCATACACCGTCGGCGCCAGTACACCATTTCCACACCAGCCTCCTCCGCCCGCCACCCCATACATCGCCGCTCTCCTCCACCATGTTGTACCGCCTACCTAGACTGCATCATGCACAACAAGACATCAACATTGCTCATCCATGACGCTGCACTAGGAGCCTTGCATCGCATCCTCTCGCTTCATCCGTGCTGTCGTCCACCTTGGCGGGACCACTTCGACGACCTTATCGTCCACCACAATGGGACTTATCCCCCAATCCCTCCATCTACCGTTGCAGATCTGCTTCCATGCCGCCGATAGACATTGCAGCCCGATGCCTAGATGATGCCACAAGAGAGGTGGTACTCCTTCATGTCTACTCAAATTTTTGATCTCAACCAGTACATAGATCATCACTTGTTTATTGTACTCTCTTTTTCAGTTCTTAGAATCTTAGTTGTTAGTTCAAAGCAAGCATTTGTTGCTAAGTAGCCTCTATGAGGTTTGGAGCTTCTGATCTACCATGGCACTGTCATAATAGGATTTAGATGATCATGCTTAGGGTATCCACCATTTTATGATCACTATACGATGATCCTACGTGCTTCGTGTCATAATAGCACTTCTCCACCCATCAAGCTAAAGAAGCTTAGTTGTTTAAATACGAATCTGATATGATGCTGATATTAGTAAAATAGAGTCATTTAATTGGTCAGATAAATGTTGTCGGCGTTCTAGATACGGGGCTACCCAGACTTGCCTGCCTACGGCCCACTGCGTGGCTCCATCATTGGCCTGGTACAACCCAGCTTCAGCATCAACAACTCAAGACCCTCGCGAGGGCCCAAGCCTCGCGAGGTGGATGGCACCAAGACCTCCAAGGGGATCGGCCTCCTCAGGCTGGCTCCCGAGGAGCGGAGATTTCTATGCAAGGTGCACCTCGCGAGGTTTAGCTGACGTGAGCCATGACGACCAAGGCCAGGCTCCAGGCGGGCGTCAGCGGGTGTAGTGTACCAGTTTCCTCTTCTATGGAAAGGAGGCAAGAAGCAGGCGTGGAGTCCCAAGGAATCAACCAAAGGTTTCCATTCTGGTGCAACAAGACCAAGACCGCCAGGACGGCAGGATGGAGGTCATCGCCGAGCCCACCGCAGCATCACGACCAGAGGGTTTTGCAGGCGAAGACCACTTTAGTCAGGATAAGATGTACTTGTTGTCTCCCTTCAAATCTGGCCGTTGTGGGAAACCTTCCCGCCAGCATTTGGGAAGTGGACCAAGGCCACTATAAATAGGACCTAGCCACCACCGTGGAAGGGGACGGACAAAACCACCGGATCCAAACTCTAGAGATCATCCTCTCCCCTACCATCTCAAGAACACGCCTCCTGAGGTTGTTCTTCCACTGTACTAGTTCTTCCTCAGCCCTCGAGGCAAATCGACCACAAAGCAGGAGTAGGGTTTTACACCGCAAGGTGGCCCGAACCTGGGTAAACTATTGTTTCTTTCTGTCTTTCCTCCTCTTAGAGATCGACACGCTAGGCTGTGAGGTTTCGTCAGTTGGCAGGCTAGGTAGGTTGAGATCTCTGCACGCACCCAAGAGCTCGAACCTCCCAAGGTTTCGCGGAACACGAAATCTGACATTTGGCGCGCCAGGTAGGGGTGCGTCGGATCTTCTCTTCCGTGGACCGATCCACCGCTACTCCGACACTCCCATGCACTACCAAAAAAAGACACATCCGTGACATTTTGGGCCGAACGAATTTTTTTTCTGTCATACTTATGACACTTCTATGACGATAATTGTAACAAAACCCGGTATAATCATAGATGTGGTGGGCTCCTACTTCTATGACAAAAAATCATGACAAAAAATGGGCTTTTCGTCCTGGGCGGGCCAGAGATGCAGCTGCATGACATTCTTTGGGCCGTCCATGACGGAAAAAACCGTGGTAGAAGCGAGGGCGAGGAAAATATCGGGGAGTTCCCGGTTACGGTGGGTGGTCCGGGGGCGAGCGATGAGCGTTTCTCTCATATCGTACGCGTGTGGGTGCGAGGCGTTGGGCTCTAACTGAACCCGAGCAAGGCGTCGCCTAACTAAACCCAAGCGATTGCACTGCAGGCTATGCGTTACTAAACCCAGGCGATCTAGCGATTCCTTCGCTACTGCTGCTAACTGAAGCCGATCGATAATGCCTCTGGATGAACAGTGAGTGTTACTGGGGGGTTTGGATGAACAGTGAGCGTTGATGGGGGGGTTGTATGAACAGTTCCTGGTGGGGTGGATGAACATGAACCCGTGGTGTTGCCTCAGGATAGATATGACCCTAATCGAGCCAGTTGGGGCTGGATGAATAGGACCCCGTGGAGGGCTGGATGAACAAGACGACCCCGTGGAGGGCTGGTTGAACAGTAGCCGGTGGAGGGCTGGATGAACAGTAGCCTGTGGAGGGGTGGTTGAACAGGAGTCCGTGGAGAGGGCTGGTTGAACAGTAGCCGGTGGAGTAGCGCGCGGTGGAGGCTCGATGAACAGGAGGCCGTGGATGAACAGTCGCAAGTGGAGGCTGGAGGAGGTCGACGGTGGATGAATAGTAGCCCGTGGAGGCTGGAGGAGGTTGATGGTGGAGATGAACAGTATCCCGTGGAGTCCCGTTTTGCCGTACGCCACACCCCTCCCGATGAACAGGACACCCGTTTCGACCATAGCACTCCAACACAAGTCTGTTTCCTCCATTTTGCGGTACGCCACTGTCACGCCCAATATGCGACCCTATCCAAAAGGAACTCGAAGGTCCCACCAAGGATAGACCCGCATATTGAAACGCTTTTGCAAGGTGGATATCATTACATCAACATTACATAATAGATGGGGATACATACATAAGGCATACAATGCCACATGAATACAACATCACAATACATCAGAGCATCATCCGACTACGGCTGGAACACAAACAGAAACTCAAACGACATCCACCCTGCTAGCCCAGGCTGCCGACCTGGAACCTATCCCCTGATCGAAGAAGCAGAAGAAGAACTCAATGCAAGCAAGCATCGCTCTCGCGTCATGATCATCGCATAACCTATACCTGCAACTGTTGTTGTAGTAATCTGTGAGCCACGAGGACTCAGCAATCCCATCACCATGGGTATCAAGACTAGCAAAGCTTAAAGGGAAAGGAAGGGGTAAAGTGGTGAGGCTGTAGCAGCGACTAAGCATATATGGTGGCTAACATACGCAAATAAGAGCGAGAAGAGAACAAGCAGAACGGTCGTCAACTAGTAATGATCAAGAAGTGATCCTGAACTCCTACTTACGTCAAACATAACACAGAAACCGTGTTCACTTCCCAGACTCCGCCGAGAAGAGACCATCACGGCTACACACACTGTTGATGCGTTTTAATTCGGATCTGGTGTCAAGTTGTCTACAACCGGACATTAACAAATTCTCATCTGCCAATAACCGCAGGCACGGCTTTCGAAAGATTATACCCTGCAGGGGTGTCCCAACTTAGCCCATGACAAGCTCTCGCGATCAACGAAGGAATAGACCTTCTCCCCGGAAGACCCGATCAGACTCGGAATCCCGGTTTACAAGACATTTCGACAATGGTAAAACAAGACCAGCAAAGCCGCCCGATGCGTCGACAATCCCGATAGGAGCTGCACATATCTCGTTCTTAGGGCAACACAGGATGAGCAATCCGTACAACTAAAACCAGACCTCAAGTTTCCCTGAGGGGGCGCTGCAAAGGGCTCTAGTTTGGACCAACACTTAGACAAGCACTGGCCCGGGGGGGGGGGCTAAAATAAAGATGACCCTTGGGTTGGCCGACCCAAGGGAAAGGGTAGGTGGTGGTGAGGCAAATGGTAAAACCAAGGTTGGGCCTTGCTGGAGGAGTTTTATTCAAAGCGAACTGTCGAGGGGGTCCCATAAATCACCCGCCGCGTAAGGAACGCAAAATCCGGGAACATAACACCGGTATGACGGAAACTAGGGCGGCAAGAGTGGAACAAAACACTAGGCAAAAGGCCGAGTCTTCCACCCTTTACCAAGTATATAGATGCATTAATAATATAAGAGATATTGTGATATCGCAACCAAAATCCTGTCCACCTTGGAGAAATCTTCAACTTTACCTGCAACTAACAACGCTATAAGAGGTAACATAGCCAAACAACGGTTTGCATAGGAAAGGTGTCAAAGGTTAGAGGCTGACATGGCAATATGGGAGGCTTGATGAGCAAAAGATAGGTAACACAGCATAGCGATAGAACGAAGCAACTAGCATAGCAATGATAGTAGTGAGATCCAGGGTAGCGGTCATCTTGCCTGAAATCCCGCAAGGAAGAAGAACGAGTCCATCAAGAAGACGAACGGATGAAGCCGAACCAATCGTAGATGAACGAGTCCTCACGATCGCAACGAAACAGGAACTATCGAAAAGAAGCACACAACATGGTAAACACACCACACATGAACAAGGCATGATGCACAACGAGCATGATGCATGACAAGGCTACATGAGGCTACTCATGGCAAGAGATGATGCAAACAAGAGCAACACATCAAGGCAAGTTTAAATGAGGCCGGGAACAACATATAACAATTCCGGTAAGTCCTCATATGCATATTTCGAAATTGGTCCAGATCTGAATAAACCTTATGTTCAAGTTGTTAAACAGCAAGTTAAGATGCACCAAGATGATCTACACGAGATTCTAGTCAGGTTACATATAAAGTTCATTAGATTTGGAGCTACGGCCTAGAAGATATGAGCAAAACAAGTTAAACATGGCATTGATGCAAAATGCACCCAAACATCAACCAAACACCTCATGCAATTCTAAGCAAGTTTCATATCGAGCACACTCAAAACGGAGCAACGGTTCAACACACACACATGAAGCAAGTTTAAAGGACAAGCTGTCCAAAACAGCAACTAGGCATATTGCAAGCATCAAAACAACATGCTACAACACCCCAACATGATAACAAAAGGCATGGACATGATGTACAGGTAAAGCATTACAAAACATGAACACCGAGCTATCTCCAGAAATCACTAGGACATGCTCAAACACACATGATAAGATTGCAAGTTATAACAATTTCAGACTTTGCAGAAAATAACATCACGATGCACTGTTTAGAGCTATCAAACAACATGTTACAGGAACTTATAATGGCAAACAAACGCATGGCATGAATCTACTAAATGCATAGATCAAAAGTCCCTTAGTGACCATAACCAAAAAGGATCAGAAAATATGATGGCACCCACCTAAACATAGCAAGTTATTATTACAGATTCATACATGGCAGGAACATAATTATGAAGGCATGTAGATGAGCTTGTGCAACTCACTACAGAGCAATACATGGCATGGCAAGTCACCCAACAGTAAGAAGACATGTTTGTTAAGCTAAGCATGGCAATAGAAAGGTCATAGGGTGCATGGATCACTAGCAAAACACATGGGAACAAGCGAACTTAATGTTAACAGGCTAACAACAACATTTTCAAGCAAATTTGGAGCAAGATATGAACAAGCTACAGCAACCTATAAATGCAACCAGGGGCATTTATGGATAGAGGATGACATGTAGATCAAAACATGTTTATAGAACATCTCCAGATTATGCATAGAATGATTAGTAGCAACATGTTAATATAGCATCACGAAATAACAGATCCAGCCTAGCAAAACAGCAACCTCATGAACACTACTTAACAAGCTCGATACACTCACCACAAGTCATTGCATGACAAGATAAGCATCGCATCATCAAGAAGACATGTTTGTGAAACAAACCAAGTCAAGAACAAGTCCATAACATGTAAGGATCAACTATAGCAAGCTTGGCCAAATTGAATAACATGTAAACAATCTGCCAGGAAACATTTTGAAGCAAAAGTAGGGCACGAAAATGACATGCTAGACTACTCCATAATTTCAACCAAGGGCATGAATGGATAGACAATAACCACATGTTCAAAACACCCTTACTGAAGTATCTCAAAATATGCTAGGATCTCTCTGTAGCATCAAGTTTACATGGCATCAAAATTACAGCAGAACAGGGACTAAAATCAGCAACATCATGATGCCTAGTTTACATGCTTGTGTTAGTCACCACATTGATCACAAAAATACATGGTAAGAACCTCTGTAAAGAAGGCATAGCCTAGTTCAAAACACCTGTAGACATCAACCTCATAGGATGCACACATCAATCATGGCAAAAATGACAAAAGAGCTCGTTCTGTTAACAGACAACAGAAAACATCACGAAGCACTCTTACAACGATGATTCAGGCATCAAGATGACCTCAAATGAAATATGATGCACTGGAATTAAATGATGTACTCGTCGAGAAGAACAATTTGACATATTACACGCACGAAACGGAGCTACGGATGCAGAGATACGGCATGACAAACATCGCATGAAAATTACAGAATCTGTGGACTTGGCAGAATTTTACCTCCGGGGAAAAAGTCAACCCGGGACGACGCGGTGCGGGACGGAGGGATCCCGGGGAGGTTTGAGGAGCGTTTGGTTCCGGGACGGGTGGATCTCATCCCACCCGTCCGGATCCGGCGACGGGGTGGCCGGCGACGGCGGCGGAGGCGGCCGGAGGCGGCGGGGGCGACCGGAGCTGCCGAGACGGAGGCGAGCCGGAGTGCGGGGAAGGGCGGCGGAGAAGGGCGCGGGCGGAGGCGGCGAGGAAGCACAGCGGCGGGGCGGCGAGGTGCGCCGGCGCGGGCGGCGGGGTCCGGGGCGGCGCGGCCGCGGCGGCGGCGGCCGGCTGCGCTCGACGCGGGAGCCGCGGGAGGCGACGGCGAGGCCCACAGGCGGCGACGGCGGGAGCCGGCCGTGTC
>NC_041391.1:329467632-329474844 GCF_002162155.2 Triticum dicoccoides | reverse complement strand
GCGGCGGCGGCGCCAGATCTGAGCGGCGGCGGCGGATCTGTGCCCGGGCAGGCCTGCTGCGGGCCGCGCGGGCAGGCGGCGGCGGAGGCGGCGCTGGGACACGTGGCGGCGTCTGATTCACGGAAGGGCGGCGGCTGGACGTGTCCGGTCTTGTCCGGACATGTCCGGCGCGGCGCGGAGGAGAAAATTAGGGTTTCGGGGGGATTTGATCCGCGAAAATGGAAGGGAGGGCCTATTTATAGTTTCTGGGAGATAGGAGAGTCCAAATGAGGAGCGGTTTTCGGCCACGCGATCGTGATCGAACGACCGAGAGCATGGAGGGGAGTTAGATGGGTTTTTGGGCCAGTTTGGAAGGGGTGTTGGGATGCAAAGAGAAAGGGGCTTTTACGGTTACCCGGTTAACCGTTGGAGTACCAAACGAACTCCAAATGGCACGAAGCTTGACAGGCGGTCTACCGGTGCTATACCAAGGCCGCATGGCAAGACTCGGTCCATTCCGAGAACGTTTAGCACCCACTCACAACAGGAGACAAAAGGGGAACGCCGGAGGGCATAGGAGCGCCGGATTGCAAAACGAACAACGGGGAAAAGGCTCGGATGCATGAGACAAACACGTATGCAAAATGAAATGCACATGATGACAAGATAAAATGCAACACACAAGCAAATGACATGGCAAAGGCGGCGAATAACTGGCAGACACCTAGCGCATCGGATCTGGGGTGTTACAACACTCCTCCACTAACAAGAGATCTCGTCCCGAGATCTTAGGACCGAGACGGAAGAGAAAGAGGAAGAGGTGAAACAAGAACTCAAGAGAAGAAGCAAAGACTGGAGAGCATTCGAGAAGAAAAGAGGAACGACAAGAATGACGGGAATCAAAAGCTCACTGAATCAGATAGACTAGAAACCACTCTGGTTAAACGAGATAAGAAACGAATAAGACTGAAAGAATTTAGGCAGCACTCCGGCTGAACAAGGAAAGAATAGAACACAAACTTCACAAGATGGGATGGCACTTGGCGAGATGAACAATGCAATGCCTCCAGAAGAATTGAAATAGTGGAATGAAAAGAACTTAGAAGGAAGAATTGAATGGAGTTGTTGAGAAAATCAACAACGAAAAGAATAAGCTTGTTGTGGACTTATGGAAAACATCTCAAAATTATGAGGTGATAACCAGCCGCAAACGGAAATGATTGGATAACTTAGAAGAACGAGGAAATGCAAAACTCCACTTCAAAAGAATACAGAGAATTAATTGCACTTCAAGGCGCGAGAAGAAAAGATACTTGAACTCCAACAACAAGAATCTTGATGACCTCTTGAGGAATGAATTAAATCATGAAGAACCACCATGAAGAACTCCAGTACAAAAAGGATGATAAGATAGAATGAAGGATGAAAGAATAAGACTAAAACCTTACGGTGATTTAGATGAAGGTTCCGACGAAAAGACCGAGGAAATTGAACTCCGGAAAAGAAAAGATGAAAACACTTGGAACTAGAATTTATTCACCAAGAACAAACTCTGAAGGAAGGGATTACTCACTTGGATGAAATAAGAATAAGATTTATTGTATGCTTATCCTTCATCAAATTAAATTGATGACAAGCAATGGATTTTGCATATTACTTATTCTTCTTGAAAAAAGGATTAAGGGGATATGGGACAAAACTTGAGAGAGTCTTCATGAACCACCGGTAGGATTGAAAGAACAAATATGCTAGAGGGGATTTAGATGCAAAAGAACAAAGAGATCACGAGCTGATTAAAGAACACTTGAACGAAGCACCGGGATAAATAGAGAACGATAACTGGAATGATGAGGGTGAAGAATTCTTCTGGGACGGTGGCCTCCGGTGAAAAGAAACGGGAAAACCACTTCTGAAAAACTCCGGATGGTTAAGAAAAGAATATCTGAGAAATGGAACAAATCGAGAGGATAACATGAAGCTAGAACCACAAAACTTCGGGAGGACGGACAAGGTTTAGAGGAAAACTCTTCTTCGGTCTTCAAATGACGAGGAGAAACACCACCAAAATTACTGAGGTACTCCGGTAGAATGAAAAGCAGAGAGGTTGAGCCAACAATGAAATGATTTGAAATCGATCTTGAAAGGCATGTGACTGATGAAATCCATTCTTACATCACACTTCAAAAGAATTGAGAATAACTCCGAGAAAATAGAAGAGTCAGGTAAGATCCTGGGAAAAGACCTGTGGGTTAGGGCCCACTGAAGAGAAAACACCGTTGGCAAGGATTATTGATGGGATAGATGATGCACTGGAACAATTGAAATATTTGAATGAGGTGACAACCTCAAATTAATTAGAACACAGACGAATCTCCTGAGATGTCTTGAACACTCCGGAAGGATAAAATGGCGAGAGGCGAACGAGCAGTGAAAACACTTGAGCCGAGGGAAAGAATGTGATCAACCCGAAAAACTTGAATTGAATCCACCGGAAAAAGAAAGGGATGAAGAATGTCCACCGAGACGAGAATTCACCGGTTGAAATAATTTATGAAAGACTGAAGAGGTTCCGCACGAATGAAATTGATGGTCGAAAGAGACTCAGGCTCTGGGAAGAAAAAGGGTGGGAGGGCGGGAAAACAAAGGCAACTTGGAAGGGGAAATCGACGAATATCTTGAAGAAAAAACACTGGTTGAAATCATTGAGGAGAGAGAGCAAAAACTTCACACGAGTAGGATGGATGCTCGATAACAGACTCTAGTTCAGAAGAATACGGGGAGGGCGGGTGGGAAAAGAAAACAACTGAGGATAGAACTCAATGATGAAGAGGCTCGAGTCAACTTGACGAGAAATGCACCGGATAAAAAGAGCTGAGAGCCAACGATCGGAAAACCCACTATGTGAACCTAGAGAAAAATTTGAAGGAGAAGAGAAGTAATTCAAAACACCTACGTCAAGATTCCTGACCAGAGCGACGAAGGGGCAGAGGAGTAAAAAGAATTCCTACTCTCCGATATAACTTGACTCCAAAAACAGTTTATTCTAGACTTAACAACGGCCAAACTACACGATCAATCAAGGGGGCTCCTAGGGTCGGTCGAGGCTCTGATACCAACTTGTCACGCCCAATATGCAACCCTATCCAAAAGGAACTCGAAGGTCCCGCCAAGGATAGACCCGCATATTGAAACGCTTTTGCAAGGTGGATATCATTACATCAACATTAAATAATAGATGGGGATACATACATAAGGCATACAATGCCACATGAATACAACATCACAATACATCAGAGCATCATCCGACTACGGATGGAACACAAACAGAAACTCAAACAACATCCACCTTGCTAGCCCAGGCTGCCGACCTGGAACCTATCCCCTCATCGAAGAAGCAGAAGAAGAACTCAATGCAAGCAAGCATCGCTCTCGCGTCATGATCATCGCATAACATGTACCTGCAACTGTTGTTGTAGTAATCTGTGAGCCACGAGGACTCAGCAATCCCATCACCATGGGTATCAAGACTAGCAAAGCTTAAAGGGAAAGGAAGGGGCAAAGTGGTGAGGCTGCAGCAGCGACTAAGCATATATGGTGGCTAACATACACAAATAAGAGCGAGAAGAGAAAAAGCGGAACGGTCGTCAACTAGTAATGATCAAGAAGTGATCCTGAATTCCTACTTACGTCAAACATAACACAGAAACCGTGTTCACTTCCCAGACTCCGCCAAGAAGAGACCATCACGGCTACACACACTATTGATGCGTTTTAATTCGGATCTGGTGTCAAGTTGTCTACAACCGGACATTAACAAATTCCCATCTGCCAATAACCGTAGGCACGGCTTTCGAAAGATTATACCCTGCAGGGGTGTCCCAACTTAGCCCATGACAAGCTCTCGCGATCAATGAAGGAATAGACCTTGTCCCAGGAAGACCCGATCAGACTCGGAATCCCGGTTTACAAGACATTTTGACAATGGTAAAACAAGACCAGCAAAGCCGCCTGATGCGCCGACAATCCCGATAGGAGCTGCACATATCTCGTTCTCAGGGCAACACCGGATGAGCAATCCATACAACTAAAACCAGACCTCAAGTTTCCCTGAGGGGGCGCTGCAAAGGGCTCTAATTCGGACCAACACTTAGACAAGCACTGGCCCGGGGGGGCTAAAATAAAGATGACCCTTGGGTTGGCCGACCCAAGGGAAAGGGTAGGTGGTGGTGAGGCAAATGGTAAAACCAAGGTTGGGCCTTGCTGGAGGAGTTTTATTCAAAGCGAACTGTCGAGGGGGTCCCATAAATCACCCGACCGCGTAAGGAACGCAAAATCCGGGAACATAACACCGGTATGACAGAAACTAGGGCGGCAAGAGTGGAACAAAACACTAGGCAAAAGGCCGAGTCTTCCACCCTTTACCAAGTATATAGATGCATTAATAATATAAGAGATATTGTGATATCCCAACCAAAATCCTGTCCACCATGGAGAAATCTTCAACTTCACCTGCAACTAACAACGCTATAAGAGGGGCTGAGCAAAGTGGTAACATAGCCAAACAACGGTTTGCATAGGAAAGGTGTCAAAGGTTAGAGGCTGACATGGCAATATGGGAGGCTTGATGAGCAAAAGATAGGTAACGCAGCATAGCGATAGAACGAAGCAACTAGCATAGCAATGATAGTAGTGAGATCCAGGGTAGCGGTCATCTTGCCTGAAATCCCGCAAGGAAGAAGAACGAGTCCATGAAGAAGACGAACGGATGAAGCCGAACCAATCATAGACGAACGAGTCCTCACGATCGCAACGAAACAGGAACTATCGAAAAGAAGCACACAACATGGTAAACACACCACACATGAACAAGGCATGATGCACAACGAGCATGATGCATGACAAGGCTACATGAGGCTACTCATGGCAAGAGATGATGCAAACAAGAGCAACACATCAAGGCAAGTTTAAATGAGGCCGGGAACAACATATAACAATTCCGGTAAGTCCTCATATGCATATTTCGAAATTGGTCCAGATCTGAATAAACCTTATGTTCAAGTTGTTAAACAGCAAGTTAAGATGCACCAAGATGATCTACAAGAGATTCTAGTCAAGTTACATATAAAGTTCATTAGATTTGGAGCTACGACCTAGAAGATATGAGCAAAACAAGTTAAACATGGCATTGATGCAAAATGCACCCAAACATCAACCAAACACCTCAAAACAAGGATGCAACATGATAATATGAAACTACATGCAATTCTAAGCAAGTTTCATATCGAGCACACTCAAAACGGAGCAACGGTTCAACACACACACATGAAGCAAGTTTAAAGGACAAGCTGTCCAAAACAGCAACTAGGCATATTGCAAGCATCAAAACAACATGCTACAGCACCCCAACATGATAACAAAATGCATGGACATGATGTACAGGTAAAGCATTACAAAACATGAACACCGAGCTATCTCCAGAAATCACTAGGACATGCTCAAACACACATGATAAGATTACAAGTTATAACAATTTCAGACTTTGCAGAAAATAACATCACGATGCACTGTTCAGAGCTATCAAACAACATGTTACAGGAACTTATAATGGCAAACAAAGGCATGGCATGAATCTACTAAATTCATAGATCAAAAGTCCCTTAGTGACCATAACCAAAAAGGATCAGAAAATATGATGGCACCCACCTAAACATAGCAAGTTATTATTACAGATTCATACATGGCAGGAACATAATTATGAAGGCATGTAGATGAGCTTGTGCAACTCACTACAGAGCAATACATGGCATGGAAAGTCACCCAACAGTAAGAAGACATGTTTGTTAAGCTAAGCATGGCAATAGAAAGGTCATAGGGTGCATGGATCACTAGCAAAACACATGGGAACAAGCGAACTTAATGTTAACAGGCTAACAACAACATTTTCAAGCAAATTTGGAGCAAGATATGAACAAGCTACAACAACCTATAAATGCAACCAGGGGCATTTATGGATAGAGGATGACATGTAGATCAAAACATGTTTATAGAACATCTCCAGATTATGCATAGAATGATTAGTAGCAACATGTTAATATAGCATCACGAAATAACAGATCCAGCCTAGCAAAACAGCAACCTCATGAACACTACTTAACAAGCACGATACACTCACCACAAGTCATTGCATGACAAGATAAGCATAGCATCATCAAGAAGACATGTTTGTGAAACAAACCAAGTCAAGAACAAGTCCATAACATGCAAGGATCAACTATAGCAAGCTTGGCCAAATTGAATAACATGTAAACAATCTGCCAGGAAACATTTTGAAGCAAAAGTAGGGCACGAAAATGACATGCTAGACTACTCCATAATTTCAACCAAGGGCATGAATGGATAGACAATAACCACATGTTCAAAACACCCTTACTGAAGTATCTCAAAATATGCAAGGATCTCTCTGTAGCATCAAGTTTACATGGCATCAAAATTACAGCAGAACAGGGACTAAAATCAGCAACATCATGATGCCTAGTTTACATGCTTGTGTTAGTCACCACATTGATCACAAAAATACATGGTAAGCACCTCTGTAAAGAAGACATAGCCTAGTTCAAAACACCTGTAGACATCAACCTCATAGGATGCACACATCAATCATGGCAAAAATGACAAAAGAGCTCGTTCTGTTAACAGACAACAGAAAACATCACGAAGCACTCTTACACCGATGATTCAGGCATCAAGATGACCTCAAATGAAATATGATGCAATGGAATTAAATGATGTACTCGTCGAGAAGAACAATTTGACATATTACACGCACGAAACGGAGCTACGGATGCAGAGATACGGCATGACGAACATGGCATGAAAATTATAGAATCTGGGGACTTGGCAGAATTTTACCTCCGGGGAAAAAGTCAACCCGGGACGACGCGATGCGGGACGGAGGGATCCCGGGGGGGTTTGAGGCGCGTTTGGTTCCGGGACGGGCGGAGGCGGCCGGGGCGACCGAAGCGGCCGAGACGGAGGCGGGCCGGAGCGCGGGGAAGGGCGGCGGAGAAGGGCGCGGGCGGAGGCGGCGAGGAAGCACGGCGGCGGGGCGGCGAGGCGCTCCGGCGCGGGCGGCGGGGTCCGGGGCGGCGCGGCCGCGGCGGCGGCGGCCGGCGGCGCTCGACGCGGGAGCCGCGGGGGGCGACGGCGAGGCCCGCGGGCGGCGACGGCGGGAGC